>NC_051223.1:7213199-7395699 GCF_015220715.1 Pygocentrus nattereri | reverse complement strand
AGTGCTAAGTTCACACATGGCGCGTCTCTCTAGTGGCGCTAACAGACAAGATGAGGAAGGAGTGTGAAACCACAGTCACGCAATGTGTGTGTGTGTGTGTGTGTGTGTGTGTGTATATGTTTCCTGGGTAACTTGCAATGCATGTGTGAAAATAAAGGGGGGGTGGATTAAATGTTTAAAGTCAAGCCGAAGTCTCAGGCCACATTAGCTGGTTTGACGTGAAAAGCTGTTTCACAGAAAACCGTTAAAGAGGAATTTCACTGATTTTACTGTATTTCTGCTCAATTCAGAGGTTTCGATGTAAACAGAGTCACTCAGAAGTGGTTTGGTGTGAAATGGTTCATTATGGATACTCTTTAAGTGGTGGTGAATGGAACCACGGGTCACCATGGTGATAACAACACAAATATAGCCATTTTATTTACGACCCAGAACCACCAGGGAACCACCACGAGTTTTCATATGTGAGGTTGATGATGATAAATTTGGTATATCTGGAAAAAAAATGTTTTCTTTGGCAACTATTTTGCCTTCAAAGGTCCTGCATGTACCTCTTTGCCAGGAACGGATATCATAAAACACTGTCTCAGCCATCGGGCAGCGTAATCGTGAACATTTCAGGTGAAAACGTTCTCTTTTAGAGCCATTAAAGCCATTTTGGACGCCTGGTTCCCACCACCACAACATTACAACGGCGCTTTTCACACCTTTGTTTACATCTGAACGTCTTAACTCAAAGGTGAAATGAAGCAGCTGACTTTGCTAACAGTGTTGCAAGTGTGGACTACATATAAACTTCAGTTATGGTCAGGACGCAACAATCTTCACAACACTAATCTTCACACAAACCCACGCGCCTTAGCATTCAGCCTGTACCCCCAAAGATGTGGTTCTTCGATATGGGTAAACAGTGTTTGCTAATCAGTACTAGCTATCTGCTAACTGTTGCAATAACACATGACGCAAAATCTTAGCAGTGATCAGCATTTGTGTTTGCGTAATGCTAGCTTGCTAAAAAAGTAGCTGGCTTGCTTAACAGTTGCTTTCATGGTGTTGTCTGATGATTTAAGGCAAAGGTTAAGGCCACTGGTTTAAGATCATGAACTCTGTTTACGGCGAGAGCCACGAGCAGATAGGAAACTCGGCCCGGAAGACGTTTGAAGAAGTTGTTGTGGTAGCAGGTACGCGTGCGGTTTCGGCACGGGGAGAAGTGAAAGTGGAGAAGCTCTGCTGCTGGTGTTTGACGAAGTCTGCCTGTTTTTGGTTGTTCGAGAAGTGCAAAAGCAAGGCCAGGGCTTTCCTTTGCAACCCCAGATAGCGGAGCGTTTCCCTCGCTAGCTGCAGATGCTAATGCGCTTAGTGCGAATTTCTCCTTTCTTTCTTCCTTATTTCCAAACGTGACATCCAGGGAGTCTTTCTTTTCAGAATTTCGGCCCACCACAGCCATTTCTTGAGTTATTTACGGACCACTGAGAGGAAGCGAAGGGCTATTCGAGGAGATAAGTGTTATCAGCAGAGTGTGCATGCGGTGTGGGGATGTAGAGGATGAGAGTGTAGCGCTTTGAAGGGGAAGTGGTCAACCACCATTTGAGCAGCAAGCACACATCTCTAAATACTGAAACTTTCGTATTGTAGTGGAGCGAGAAACCGAAGAACGGCCTTCCTTTCTGAACATGGAATCTGACCTTAGGCCCAAAAAAAGAGAAATCTAGGCAGTGAAAGCAAAAGATGGAGGAGGGACAGTTCTGACAGCTTTTGTGTGTGTGAAGGAATCCGTTTCTGGACAGAGAGCTAGACAGGTTTTGTTTGAGTAAAAGAATCTGTTTCTGGACGGGAATTCGATCAGTAGATGGAGTGCAAATGAAAGTTGAGAACTGGAAAGCAGAGAATGGGAAGTTTCGGGCGCTTGAGGTCGAGGCTTTTCAGACCGCCTACTTCTCGCTGAATCAGCCCTGGCCCCCCGATCCACCTCTCTCTCTCTCCACTAAGCCCTCATACTTAGAGTAGAAACAACAAGGGCCAGCAGGAAATGAGAGATTGTAACAGTAGATAACAAGCGCAGAGAGAAAGTGTGTAGGATCATATGTGAGTGGTCTTGCTCTGTTTAGCTGTGAGGGGTCTACAGTGAATTTTCCCTGCTGTTATGGTTTATGGTTGCTGGGCAGTTCATGACTTCGTGGGTAGGGTTGCCGTATTTCAACCAAATGGGGTCATATTTTCAACCAATGGAACCAAATTCCTATTTTTTTCATATTTTCTCAGTCAGAGTGGTTTGAAGTTGAACGGTTGATTGTAGAGACTCAGATTTCTTTACAGTGGCCGTGATAAGAACCAGGGGTCACCAACACAAACATAGCCATTTTATTTATTATTCAAAACCACCAGTGAACCTACGAGTTTTATATGTAATGTTGATGGTAAAACAGTGCTAGATCTGAAAAGTATCTGGTAAGTACTCTGAGTGACTCTTCTTCAATGTGCGCTCTTCTAAAAACTGGGCCAGTCGTGGGCTGGATTAGGTTAGGGAACCAACCCTGTGACTAGAAGATCACCGGTTATAGTACCGCCGATAGTACATGACTGAAGTGCATTTGAGCAAGACACCTCGCTCCCAACTGCTCCCTGGGTACTGTGGATAGGGCTGCCCACTGCTCCAGGCAAGTGTGCTCACTGCCCCTAGTGTGTGTGTTCAATAGTGTGTATGTGGTGTTTCATTGCATGGATAGGTTAAAATGCGGAGGCAAAATCTCTGTGCTGTGGGACTAATACGGGTCATTTAACTTAACTTTGCAGCTTAACAATTCGCAGAAATTTTAATGAATTGGTGGAAGTCCCCTACACATGCTGTGCAAATACATTTTCTGGTAGACTATTTGTTTTCCTTTTGTATAACCCAAATAAAGCCATGAGAGAGAGAAAGTGAGTGTATGAGAGAATCACAATGGCAGGGCTAGAATGGCACTTTATATTAGTTTCTTTAATGGAGTGCATTTAGAGTGAGACATCTTAACTTCTTGCCAACAGTCCCAACTGGTCACCAGAAAGCAGAGCTCAAAACTGTACTGTCTAGCCCCAAACTGGACACCTGGCAACCTTATATATGGGTTCTGGGTCCTCTACGGTATGAATCACTATGGATCTCAGTAGATATACCTTTCTCTCTGTTCTGTTCTTCTTCTGTTTCTATCCCTCCCCTAAGAATTCCCCTCTTTGGTTGTTTTGTATTCTCCCACATGGCTGAACATGAATCTCTCTCTCTCTTTCTGTCTGTATCGCTCTCTCTGTCTCTGGAGGACTGACTGACTAAAGGTATAACAGATTTCTTGGCTTTTTTCCTGACCTGATCTGAGCCAGACGTACACCGCCTCCTCTCCTCTCCAGCAATGGCTGGGCGCAAAGCTTGGACATGCGATGTGGGCAACGGACCGCCCACCTGTCTGTCATGGAAATCCATATCCTGTGCCTGCAGGACCCTGGAATGCTTGCTTGTGAATACATGCAGGACTGTAGTCTTGCACGAGCAGCAGTAATAGAATGAGAGGATGTAGAGACTCCAGTGTTCCAGTGTCCACTTCCTGCCCTGGAGTCCAATGGTCCAGTTTGATGACTTAATTGTGAGTTACCAGATTTTCAAACCTCAGAACTAGCTGCTGAGTTGAATCAGTTCAGGGGTGTCCTGACCTGCAGGAGAACCTTTGTGGATAAGACTGGACACCTCTGAACGAGCAGGGAAATCAACAAACTGTGCTGGACCAAGCCCCCCCTGATTCAGGAAAGTTCTCAAAAGAAAAGTCCTCCAAAGTATCTCAAGACAAAAGCTGAGAAGTTATAAAAACACTCAAATTCAGAATTATTTTCTTAAATAGGCTACTAGGGAATTTGTCAATTACAGTCCTGACATTAACGTACATCCTGGGTGATCCGATAAGTGGATATCATAAGTGGATGGCGCTAAGTACAGGTGTGGTCTAGTGCACCACAATGACGCTCTGTGATTTGATCCCTCAGAGATGCATTTCACCACATAGCACTTGCAGTGTGAATGCTAAATTGTTCCGATGCATCCTGACAGCAATTAAGGACCTTTTAATCAACTGCAACATCACAGTAGAAATAAAAGCAGCTGCTTAACTTCTTTTGTCATCTCCTCTACTGATGCAGCGACAGACTGATGTAGTAAATATATGTAGCATCATTTCTCAAGTTGAGAAATCCGATCACAAGTCAAGTTCAAGAAACATCAAAATGGCAGGTACAGTGGGCCCATGGACCAATATGTAGTCCACACTAACAGTACGGTTTCAATATCTTTATACTTAAAAAAACATCTCCCTTTAAAAATGAACTCTCTATTTTGGGTATAGATAAATAAAACATTGCATTCAGAAAATGTCAGACTAAGCCCAGCTAGACCTGATTTCTGTCTCTACTGGATGAGAAAAATATTAAAATTATGTTGTTAGCTAGCTAAGCTACCTGCTTCAGCAGCCTCCATTCAACGATGATTGACACTCCACTGTCTAAATCATCATTAGAAGTTTTTATGTTTAAAAGAAAAGGTACAGAAATAACAATTTGCTTTAACTTTTGTTTGAAAAAGTACATTCAGGAAGGACATTTCATCAGTCCCTTGAGACAGGCCGACCTGTTGGAGGAGAAAATACCGATCAGCATCTTTGCCTTATTTCTAGCCTTTCTCATCCCTCACTCCTCTCCTCCTTATGTCTTTCTCTCCATTGCTTGTGTGTCACATCAGATTTGGCAGCGCTCTTGGGGAAAAGGGCAGAGTGGCTGCCGATGACTCAGAGCTCCAGCCTGACAGGCAGGCTCGATGTAAAGGTTACCCAGGGAGGGGGGCCTCTGGCTGGGCTGTCATGCCGCGCTTGCCTGCTTCCCCCCGGAGGACCAGCCGTCACTCCTCCACTCGTCACAAGCTCACCTGTTCATGCACTTAAAAACTTGGACTGTACCGACTCAGAAGCACACAGAAAAGCCAAAGCACATGCTTGCAAGACAGGTGCACACCCACATGCTAGATTGAACACAAGGATTCTGAGAAGATCCCACACTGATCAGAGTTTTTGCTCTTGGTGTTCTCGTCATCATATGTGTTACAAACTTGAAATATTTAATGATTGAAACACTAAGAGCCAAAATCAACTTTAAGAAGAATGTTCTCTGTAACAACTGAGCTGTATGCTTCAACAAAATGCTTTTCTGTTTCATTATGGTAAATCCTGGAATGCTTACAGTGTTAATACTAAGTTACCAGCATTCTCACACACATTCTCAAGGTCTGTGGCTTTAACTCAGTGTCAAGTGTTACGCAAGAGGCTGCGCAGGCAATACCACCACCTAAAGGTCAGAAAGGTTGCTACAGTGCCTGACACAACCTCCAATAACTTCAGTGTTTTCGTCAGTAACAATATTGTTTTATCTATTAGCATTTTAGTTAGTAACGACCATAGACAGATTATGATTCTTCTGAGGGGTACAGGATGATGGTTCTGTGATTGGGGTTCGGAGTGATGATTCTGCGATTGGGGTGAAGGGTGATAGTATTTTTCAAGTTCTGTGGTTGGGAGATGTGGCTAATTCTGTGACTGGGTAACAGAATGGTTCTATGATTGGGGTACAGAATAATATTCAATGATTAGGGTACAGGGCAATGGTTCTGTGATTGGGGTACAGGATGCTGGTTCTGTGACTGGGGTATAGGGTGATGGTTCTGTGATTAAGGAACAGGGCGATGGTTCTGTGATTGGGGTACAGGATGCTGATTCTGAGACTGGAGTAGAGGGCGATGGCTCTGTGATTGGGATACAGGATGCTGGTTCTATGACTGGAGTACAGGGAGATGGTTCTGTGATTGGGGTACAGGATGCTGATTCTGTGACTGGAGTACAGGGAGATGGTTCTGTGATTGGGGCACAGGATGCTGGTTCTGTGACTGGAGTACAGGGAGATGGTTCTGTGGTTGGGGCACAGGATGCTGGTTCTATGATTGGAGTACAGGGCGATGGTTCTGTGATTGGGGTACAGGATGCTGATTCTGTGACTGGAGTACAGGACGCTGGTTCTGTGATTGGGCTACATTGTGATGGTTCTGTGATTGGAGTACAGGGTGACGGCTCTGTGATTGAGGTACAGAGCAATGGTTCTGTGACTGGGGTACAGGGCAATGGTTCTGTGACTGGGGTACAGGGCGATGGTTCTGTGACTGGAGGACAGGACGCTGGTTCTGTGATTGAGCTACATTGTGGTGGTTCTGTGATTGGAGTACAGGGTGACAGTTCTGTGATTGAGGTACAGAGCAATGGTTCTGTGACTGGGGTACAAGGCAATGGTTCTGTGACTGGGGTACAGGGCAATGGGTCTGTGACTGGGGTACAGGGCAATGGGTCTGTGACTGGGGTACAGGGCGATGGTTCTGTGACAGGTAAACAGTGTTAGTTTTGTGATTCGGATACAGGGTGTTTTTTCTGCGAAATTGCTATAGATGTTGGTTCTGTGATGTGGCTAGTTGTTTGGTTCCCAGGAAGATCTCACTCTCCTTTTTGTTTGCTCCCTATGAATCCATTTTTCACTCTTTCTTTAGCTTGATTCCTATTGGTCCTTTGGTTCCTATGAGAATCCCACACTCTTCCTTTACTCTCAATTTGCTATTGTTCGTACAGAAACTTCCTTCCATCTCCTTATTTCCTCATTCTCTGTCTCCTGCCTGTTCTGTATGCCAGTCTCGTGCATGTTCTCTTAGGTGAGTCCTATGTTTGACTGTGTAATAGAGGATGCTGAGGCTGGTGGGGGGGGCAGTAGGCCTCAGGGGCTCCCCAAGCTCCATCAAACCCAATGTAGTTCATTAAGAACGAGCTACATTTACCACCAAACACACTGTACCCTGGAGCTCTGTCATTCTATGTGCAGTCATCCACACTTTAATCACTCTTACATGCGCAGACATCTCAACAAGCACAAATATACATGCAAACAGAAAAACTACTGAAGATCTCATACATAAATATTCTTCCTTATCCTGCTGGCAGTCCCATAGATCTCTCCACCACAGGGCTTGTCTTGGGTTCAAATAAGATTTCTCACTGTTGGATGTTATTTCCTTTTCCTCCAGAACATTATTATCCAGGCTTCCGTTCAAACATTTTGCAAATGTTACGCGCATTTATGACATTTCAGAAGAAAAAAGGTGAATTATGAATGTTTCCATCCACTACAGTTATGTAGCTTTAGACAACGTAGACTACCATGATTAGAGAATCGAAATGAGCAAGATGGACCAATTTAACTTGGTTTTTGCTCTAAGTAGAATTACCTTTAAAGCCATGTGCCATCGTTTAATGATTGTTTGCAGCTCAGAGCTCAGACCATCTGGAGGGCCAATCATTCCCCACTTATGGCTTGATGCATCATCGTATATTAAAAAAAAAAAAAACTTTTCCATCACTTTTTTTGCATTTCGGCCTAAGCAATATTCTAACTTTTTCACCTTGTCCTACCACAAAAACTCTTTTTGCGATATTTAGGTGCTTTTTTTCAATTTTCAGGTTTTTCAATTCAGTTTTTTGATGTATTTTTAAAAATTTGCAAACATTTTGTTTAGCTAACCGATGGTTCTGAAGAAAACTCTTTTTTTTCTTTTTTGTTTTATTTATTCAGTGCACAGACTAACAAGGCCTGTGTTATAAATATCACCTGTTGTGTAAATTAATGTTTTTCAGAACATTGAAAGTTGACACATTTATGGAAGCCAGTCCTGTTTCTGGCCGCAATTTGTTAAAATGTTTTACTCATGTCAAAAGTTTTCTGGAAAATTTGGACTACTGTATCGAAATAGTGACTTATTTTATCAACACTATAGTTTTTCTCCAAATAATGATCAATTTTCCTAATCATTTTTTTTTTTTTTTTTACTTTTTTGATCCCACAACCGGGGAAATTCCACCTCCGCATTTAACCCATCCGTGAAGTGTAACACCACATATACACTAGTGAGCACACACACACACAAGGGGGCAGTGAGCACACTTGCCCGGAGCGGTGGGCAGCCCTATCCACGGCGCCCGGGGAGCAGTTGGGGGTTAGGTGTCTTGCTCAAGGACACCTCAGTCATGGACTGTTGGCCCTGAGGATCGATCCGGCAACCTTCCGGTCACAGGGCCAGATCTCTAACCTCCAGCCCACGACTGCCCCAAATCATAATCTTAATCATAATAGGAAACCATAATCTGATTTCTGCAGTTATCTGATTTTACAAATGGTCATGTAAACAGCACACTTTGATTTCTTAGATCAGAGTAAGGTCTAGAAATCCAATTAAGAAATGAGATAAAGAAGCTGGATCGCGGCTCTATAATCAGATTTCTCTGTGCTGTGAACTCTGGTACTGGAAATAAGCGAAAACCAAACCCAAAAAGCTTGACGAAATGAAGGATTTGAATATTTTTCATCTTCTAGATGATGTGTGTTCATATTTTCAGGTAAAGTGGTGCAGAATTTAAAAAAAAAGGCAAAGCATGAAGTTTGAGTTTTACACTATGTTTACATAATGCTTACATAATGAGTTTGTGCATGTAAACACGTTGAACGGATTACTGACAAAATCAGATTTTCTGCAGTTATCGTATTCTTAAGTGCATGTAAACACACTCAGTGACACTATCTTAATAATGATGTAATATTTCAAAATAATGACTTGTTTTCTCATAAATGTTACTTATTATATTAAGACTCAAGACAAAATTATTGCCTGCTGTGCGGAAATAAGGATTTATCATTGGTAGGTCATACGTGTGTGTGTGTGTGTGTGTGTACATAGGCACTAATGATATGATGGTATGTGGTCTGTCAAACCACATTAGGACAAGGCAAAGGACAGGAAGACTCACGCACACAGAGATGAGGACACACAGAGGACACACGCACAGGGCTCTCGCTGTGAGATCAGTCTGTGGCAGTCTATGGAGTTACTGGCCTCCTGACCAGGTTTATTATAGTGTATATCACTAAAAGCAAAAGTAGCAGCAAGAAAATGTGCCTGTCAACTGAAATAAAAATGAAAAGTTTTTTAAAAACTTGGAATTATTGAGTAAATAACATTAGCTTTCTTTTTTTAGTTAATTTAGATAATAATTATAAAGGGTGCTGTACTGTAAGAAGCCACACACACTATCATATTTCACCTCCACTGAGTCACACAGTGCACTTGAAGTGGTAGCGGTCTGAGTGACATCTGAAGCTACTCCATCCCAGAGATAACAGGAGCAGACAGGAGGCTTCAGGTTCTACAGTGAGAGAGAGGAATAAAGAGAGAGAGAGAGAAGCTGAAGTGATAGAGCCTGACCTGAAAGAGGGAAAGAGACAGACTTAGGCTGAGTTTTTAAAACACCAGTTTGGGTCGAAAGTTTAATTGAAAGCTGCACTATGTAAGTTCTGGGGACCTCTCTGTTGGAGATGTGTAACTGCATCCAACATGGGTGTGGCACACCCTGTGCTACCCTGGGCACAAGAAGGATGCTGGAGGCTGGGCTTAGGGTTGCAACAGCCATATATCTTTCATTTTCACACTCCAACATACCCAAGAAACAAAGCTGGCCACTTTTCAGTCCTTTTCTCACCCCCACTCTGCTCTTATTAAAATGTACTCCTGGAGCACCTCAGCTGAGAGGGACAGAAAGCTTGTTGCCTCCTCATTAACACCCCTACTCTGCAGCTCGACTAGCTTGTTCGAATGTAAAGCGTGGTATAGCGTCTTCATGCCTCTCATGGCCGTCGTCATCCCATCGCTGGCGGATACCCTCCTCCTTACGCTACCTCGGCAGTGTTGGCAATTCGGGCCCTGCCCTCCCGCCGGCTCTCACAGTTGTCATTGGGTTCTGGGGGATGGGCGCAGGGCACAGTGTGTTTTGCAATGTGGGTTGTGCTTCGGCCCCCTTCCCCAAGCAGATGAATCTGATGATTGAAAGAGAATTCAAAGAGAGCTCAGTCTAAACTTGAAGGATGTGAGTGAATTATCTACTGTCATCATCATGTCTTCACCAGTATAACGTTGCTTCTGAGATCATTTGAGGCCTAAACATCAAGCCGGACCTTCTTTATGAACCTGTGCGTGTGACGTAAATACGTCAAGATGTGAAAAACTCAACCCGACACTTCCGACTTTGAAATGATTATTTCAGGCTTTACAGGGCGACTCACAGCAGCGCACGCTCATCATGTTTTAGCCTGTTTTTAACTCACTCAGTAATGACATTTCTTCAAATTTTAACAAAGAATCTTAAATAGTGCAGCTTTAAAACAACATAAAGAGAGAGAGGTAGAGGAAAAGATAATGAGTGAAGAAGGTAGACACAGAGAAAGAGATGTAACGGAGATGGGGAGAGAGACAGAGAGAGGGACAGAGTATAAAACAGACAGAAAGAAAAAGAGAGGAAACTCATCCAAGAAGCCTGCGTGAAGACCCAAGAGACGACAAACGAGGGAAACCATTATGGGAGAGGGGGAGGGAAGGAGGGAGAGAGAGATGTGAGATGTTTTCTTCTCTCTTCTATGAAGGGAATCACTGGCTAAGGTGACCTAAATTCTCCTCCAGACAGTGTGCAGGCCTGCGAGGATTAAGAGACAGCAAGACAGAGAAAGAGTGAGAGTGAGAGAGAGAGATAGAGAGAGAGAGAGAGAGAGAGAGAGAGAGAGAGAGAGAGAAAGTTTGAGCAGTTAATCTTTTTCCTCTTTGGGCAGCAGAACAGTTACGTAAAAGGCATCTATAATTCCCTTCCATGCAGATCAAAGGAGAACAAGGCCTCACAATCTGCATATGAGCTGCTGAAGCCCTCGGGGAGTGTGTGTGTGTGTGTGTGTGTGTGTGTGTGTGTGTGTGTGTGTGTGTGTGTTGGGAGGGCGGAGGTAAGTCCCAGTTTTTTCCCAGCCTTCTCAAGGAATGAATTAGCCCATATTAAATATAGCCATCACTGCAACCTAAATTCAGCATTACAGTAAGTTATGAGCAACAAGGCACTGAGAACAGAAATGAGACATTGTTTTAGTGACTGGTGTTTCATTTAAACTGAAGGTTTGGCAATAATGCCAATTTTACCCCAAAGTCAATAAGCCAAGTCATGTTTGGCGTCTAATGTTTGCTTCTCTAGCTCTGCACTGGAGCTGTGAGGCTAATGCAGTGGCGTAGGCAGACATAAATGTTTGGTTAGGCCTGTGAAAAACTAGGTCGGTCAACTCCGCAGATACAATTTCCAAATGCGCTCTCATCCCACAATGCCATTAAATCAGGCTAGAAACCATTCCTGACAGCCATAGAGCCATTATCCTACCTATTCCAGCACTTCTGCACTGATGCAAAACAATTGCATCAGTGCACAACAGGCACAACTTCCTCCCAAAGTCAAGTTAAAGTTTATTCATAACGCTTTCTACAACAGGTGTTGTCACAAAGCAGCTTAACAGAAAATTTGGGTCCGAGCCTCCATGAGCGCCACCAATGGCAGTAGTGGCAAGGACAAACTTCCTAAGAGCAAGAGGAAGAAACTCTGAGAGGAAACAAGGAACAAAACCAAAGGAAGATGACAAAGCTGAGTTCAAATCAGACAGCTGAGATCCCCAAAGATGATTACAAAAAGCAAACTTAAAAGCCTAAACCTAATGATCTTAGGCTAAAGCATACTGCCATAGTAAGAGGATCCAAAGAAGATGACATAACAGACAAAATGTGTGCAAAGAGGAAAAACAATGAAGCAAAGTTAACAGCAAAGCCTAATCATTGTAGGCTAAAGTATACTGCCAACACAATGTTGATGGTCTGTGTATGTGTGATTTACTGATCAAAAAATGTGGCGTCAAATTTAATTCAAATAAAATTCACAAGCTAGGAAAACTACTATTGTGACTCATTTCACAAGTATTTTCTTGAGCACTTTGGTAGAGACACCAGTATTTCACTGTGAAACATGCATTTGTTAAATAAAGAATGAATAAAGACTGTTATCTGGTATTACTAATGAGTGATAAGCCCCAAAGCATATAGGTTATCTTATATTTAGGTGCACAGGACTACAAGCCTGAAGCTGGATTGCTATTGGACAGCTTCTTGTTTGAATTTTCCTGTTCCATAGTGGCAGCATTCTAGACTCACATGTCGCCATAGTTCGAAGTGTGGTAGAATCGTTTTTCAGTAGTCATATGAAATATTAATGTCATATTTCCGGAAAAAGTATGTGAGCTTGTAAGCTTGATAAGATACTTTTGGCTTCGTACAACCCTCGGGAATTTCATTTAAGTTAAGTGAGGAGAACAAAGGAGGTCGTCTGCTGACATACACGTTCATGCAGCCAGGAGCGGAGGTGATGATGGATGTCCGCGGTGGTGCATGGTAAGGGCGCTGGGAGGGAAAACATGCTTAGATATTATTCGTGAGCAGACTTTTTCCCTGCTTCTGGAACACAGTGACACAATGTCAGGGAACGTCTATGCTTCAATCTTGGAGAAACAAGAACTTTGTCTTTTGAATGATATGACACAATGGAATTGGTTAATATGACCAAGAGCATGAACTAAGGTTAAAAAACAGGTCAATTTTAATTTCAGGTTCACTTTAAATGCTCCCAGTTACATATTATAACTGCAACTGGGGCACTGATGATGAACTGAAGGTGCGAGGCAGTGGCAGATAGCAAAGGTTGCTAAGCAGTGATTGGAAAGCTGAGAAAAGAAGGCAAAGCTTAGTGGAGAGCACAATGGTTTGATTGGCCATAATACAATTACGGAAATTAATTATTTCCTCATTTGACTAGGCACACCTGTGGTGAGTCTGGACTATGCGCCTGGGCTGATGTAGCTAACAACTAATGAAATCTTACTAAACCAGCTAGCATCATGCTAACCTTATGACTAAATCATCACAAAGGCACCTCAAACTTGTGTGGAGTTTGGAGTTCTGCAATCTCTAACAGACTTGCTTCATGACACTATATGATATACAGCCATCTTAAAACCTGAGCCTCTGGTCATTTTATAATACATAAGTTTATTAGAGATTATTTAAACCAGCGATTAGGGGTGTACTTTGTATACTTCTGGTGCCAAGCCTGGATAAATGGTGAGGGTTGCATCAGGAAGGGCATCCGGCATAAAACTTGTGCCAAAACTATCATGCAGATCACAAATATTATTGCCATACCGGATCGGTCGAGGCCCGGGTTAACAACGACCGCCTCTGGTGCTGTTGACCAGCAGGGTGCTGGTGGAAATTGGACTACTGTAGGTCGAAGACCATCAAAGAGGAGAGGAGGAAGGCGGGTTAGAAGGCAGCGAGAGAGAATTAAAGGCAGGAGTGTGGAGGAGTGTGTCCCTATGTTCAGGAGTAGAACATAGGGACAATGACTGGTAAAGGCAGAGAGCTTGCAGACATGATGGAGAGAAGGAAGATAGATATTCAGTGTGTCCAGGAGACCAGATGGAAAGGAAGCAAGGCCAGGAACATTGGAACTGGATTCAAACTGTTCTATCATGGTGTAGAGAGGAAGAGAAATGGAGTAGGGATAATCCAACCCACAGGGTGACATACAAGAGTGGAGGGAGGTGCACACAGGTGGATTATATCCTTAGCAGGAGATGCCACCTAAAGGAGATTGGAAATTGTAAAGTGGTACCAGGGGAAAGTGTAGCAAGGCAGCATAGGGTGGTTGTCTGTAGAATGAGGTTAGAAACAAAGAAGAGGAAGAGAGTGAAGACAGAGCCAAAGATTAGATGGTGAAAGCTGAAGGAGGAGGATGGTTGCAGGCAGTTCAGGGAAAAATTGCAACAGGCCCTTGGGGGCAGTGAGGAGCTACCTGTGGACTGGGAAACTACAGCTTAGGTGGTGAGAGAAACTGGCAAAATGTGTTGGGAGGGAGGCAGGTGGAAAGGTGAAGATGCATGGAGTAGAGGTCGTAAATGTGGATGACTTCAAATATCTTGGGTCAACCATCCAGAGCAATGGACAATGTAGAAAAGAGGTGAAGAAGAGGGTGCAGGCAGGATGGAGTGGGTGGAGACGGGGGTCAGGGCTGATGTGTGACAGAAGGATAGCAGCAAGAGTGAAAGGGAAGGTTTACAAGACAGTAGTGCATCCTGCTATGATGTATGGTTTGGAGACTGTGGCTCTGTCTAAAAGACAGGAGGGTGAGTTGGAGGTGGCAGAGATGAAGATGCTGAGATTTCCGTTGGGAGGGACAAGGCTGGACAAGATTAGAAATGAGCAGATCAGAGGGACAGTGAAGGTGGAGCAGTTTGGAGATAAAGCCAGAGAGGCCAGGTTGAGATGGTTTGGACATGTTTTGAGGAGGAATAGTGGATATATTGGTCAAGGAATGTTGGAGATGGAGCTGCTGGGTAGAAGGAGAAGAGGTAGACCTCAGAGAAGGTTTATGGATGTAGTGAAGGTGGACATGGAGATGGTTGGTGTAAAAGTAGAGGAGGCAGTGGATAGGGCAAGATAGAGGCAGATGATCCGCTGTGGCAACCCCCAAAGGGAGCAGCCGAAAGAAGAAGAAGATTAGAGATTATTTTATGACAGTTTGAAGTAAGTGTGTGATGATTTAGGTGAGCAGTTTGCACTGTGCTAATTGTTAGCTTTTCACTTTCAGTACTTGTTAGGTACATTAACCTCATAGCTCCACTGCAAAACTAAAGAAGCAAACCTTGGACACTGATTGCCAATATTTGGGAAAATTAAGTCAATTTGATTTTATTAGTTTTTTAAATAAAAAGTGGCTGAGTTGCTGAGCATAAACAAACTGAAATGGAGGCCAGAAGTCTGGAGAAAGCAGATTGAAAGTGCAGAGTGAAAGTTACAGTCAAATGAATCAATGTTTGCTACATTTTTGGTTGGTTTTGTTATATTTCTCTAATTTTCTTGATAAGGAGACCACTCACTCCATGTAAAATCCTACAGAAGGTGGCCAAAATAACCGAAACCCAATACAAAAAGGACTGCAACTTGAAGCAACTGCAGCCACACAGAGATCTGAAAGTTGGCACTCTGGTAAGCGGGACGTCAAAGCAACAAGAGGCAGCTAACAGAGATCCAAAGAGGTCAGATACAGTAGCTGGTGCCCCAGTTGCCGCTTCATTGGTCCCAAAGGAGTCCAGCGTGTTGTTTTTCCCTTCAGTTATTGCGTAACTCCATAACAGTCCAAGCACATGCTGCCATTTTATAGGACTAGATGCCTCCAATGGAGCAAATACCATTTCCTTGTGATGTTCATATATTCACATAAAACATACTGGTCAAAGACCTGGCAGAACACTGAAGACCACATTATATCAATCCTTTAAGTGTTGAGATGTTGGTAAATATGGTCATATCCTGTGATGTAAAAAAGTTTGTTTATGGAAGAACTCGAGGAAGCATTTAACTTTTTTTGTGCCCCAAAACAAATTGATTACCACTCCTCTTGGAGATCTACTTTACTGAGTTTAGTTCCAACCTTCAACTAACATGCTGCCTCCCCTATCCTAACACTAATGCAGCTGATCCAGCCTATCAGGTACTTCTGAAGAGGGTTTTCTGAAGGTCTATCTCGAGTAAGGGTGGCAGATTAAGGGTGGAAGATTTACAGGAGCAGGGTTGGTGACCACTGGCCAAGAGGGCACTATACACTCTCAGAAATAAAGGTACGAAACTATCATTAGGGTGGTGACTCTTGTCACTGTGGTGGTACCCTCAAAGGTATATTTCAGTACCTTTAGTCAGGGAACATAATTGACCCCTAATCCACTGAAATGATATTTTCTAAGCTGTACTGCTTTTTATTTTATTGTTCTGTTTTAAAACATTTGGTTATGAAAAGGTGCAAATACATACTTTTCAACTGGAAAAACTTACTTAAAGTTCACAGTTGGACTTTAAAACCACTGCTGCACTTTTGCGGGAACATTTACACTGTTTGTACCTTGATGAACAAAAAATGTACCTGCACAGAACCTTTATTTCTAAAAGTGTGCTGAACATCAGGAACCAGAAGATATTCAATGCAATTTGTCAGATGAGCGATACTTCTAGCAATTTCAGGTTACCTACTATGTCCAGTAACATGTTAAAGGACATACAACATACAAACTCTCAAGCCCAAACTATGTGGACACAGGCCTGGTTGGCACCTTCTTCAGTGATCCCAATGGAAGCTAGTTTACTACACATACAACTTTTTCGGTGTTGCTAAAATTGAGTGGACAAGTTCCGGCAGGCCATAATAGGCTTGATCACAAGATATAGATCTCAGGTAGACCGCATGAACAGAAAGGAGAGGCTACATTTTGAGGAACATATACTTTAAAAAGCCTGTAGAGCAGTGCTGGACATAGAGATGACCCCACATCTTATGGTTTTCCTTTGCTCCCCTTCTGAAGAGGGCTTTCTGAAGGTCTAGCTAGAGCAGGGGTGGCATTATTAAAACAATATTGACTTCATGAACACCAAGATGAAGTTCATGGTCTCCCCAAAGGTTTGGCGCACTAGATTTTTACCTTCTTAGACTGAGAACTGAAAAATGGTCCAAGGGTCCAACCCCACATCAGTTCAGGACAAGAAGTGCTAAAGCTGCTCTAAGGCCAAAAGCTGGCCTTAATCTTTATTTGATTCCCATGTGTTAATACATTGTTGCATGTTTCCAATGTTATGCCCATTGTGTCGATCTGCCATTCAGAGAAAACACTGCGTGTGCAACCAAAGATCAACGTCTCATGCAGAGCTGATACAATCCTGCCCCCTGGTGGCTACCACTGAGTTGTATCTGTAAGACTATAAAAATCAGAGTCAGGTGAAGTTACACACACACATTTTCGAAGCCGCTGCTCCCTCAGGGTCGCGGAGGTGAAGTTACAATTATAAGCAATTTCTTGCTTAATAAAAGTTGCTCAAGAAGCCCTAGAAGCGACTGCTTATAGAGCTCCTGAGCCACATGAAGGCCACCATGAGCAGTTTTTTATATTCTTCACGTCAATCCTGACATTAGCAGAACGCATCTTATTAAGATCATTGATGACTTTGATACCAAAAACTCAAAAAAGTGGAATTGATGCACATGCCACCTTCTCGCATAGGGTTATTCAGTAGGGGCCCAAGCACTAAACCTTTTGGGAATATTAAGGATTTTTCTCATTTCTTTTGTATTCATCTATTCCAGTATAGTAGTTTAAACATTGCTTTATTGTGTGTTAATTATTAGCATGAAGCATTATTTTTCATTTCTGCAAATCATGGAAAATGACTTAGGTGGTGCTAAAGAACCATTTTAGGATGGTTCTATGATGGCTGTTGTATATAGTTGTATAGGCCCCTAAATATTCTGAAACTGCCTTAATTTTAAGGCTTATAAACCTACTCCACAGTTTTTTTAATTGAAACTGAAAGCACTGCACACAAAATTAAAGAAACCGAGTGACTTCATGCGTCCTGTCACTTATAACAGAAGTGGAATGGTACAATCTGATGTACAAACGTGTCAGAGAAGTAGAAATGTTAACTTTGAGTCATTAAGTGTTTGCTATTTTGGCTCTGGTGTAAAACAGTTACAAACATGAATACATTTCAGTCGCAATCACTTATCTTTAACATTTCCATTAACACAGACAGAGTTGGTTATTTTTTTTTTTATGCAATGTTAAACACAACGTTTAAACAGTGTACTGTATTTTACCCACTCAGACCCGCAGACAGACATCCTGGCTCCATTTTGACGAAGCCTTTTGGATCAGTCTCCATTTTTCACACTTAAAGCAAATTCTTTCCATCTCTGGTTTCCATCAATGTTCACAAACATAGCATCTCTGACAAACATACAGAAAACAGACAAACTTTGGATCTAGTCTTAGTCAGCTGTTAAAGCACACTTACTGATTTAAAAATATATGAAAATAAAAAATATATAAGCTCCACTTACTGTATAGCTGCATGTTGTAGTTCTACAGTTACAGACTGTAGTCCATCTGTTTCTCTGATACTTTGTTACCCTGTTCTTCAGTGGTCAGGACCCCCATGGACCTTCACAGAGCAGGTGGTGGGTGGTGGATCATTCTCAGCCCTTAGGAACACTGACGTGGTGGTGGTGTGTTAGTGTGTGTTGTGCTGGTACAAGTGGATCAGACACAGCAGTGCTGCTGGAGTTTTTAAACACCTCAGTGTCGCTGCTGGACTGAGAACCAAAAGACATCCAGCCAACAGCATCCGGTGACCACTAATGAAGGACTAGAGGATGACCAACACAAACTGCAGCAGCAGATGAGTCGTCTCTGACTTTACATCTACAAGGTGGACTGACAAGGTAGGAGTGTCTAATGGTGTGGACAGTGAGTGGACACAGTGTTTAAAATCTCCAGTGTTACTGCAGTGCTGAGAATGAACCACTAGTCATGTAACACCTGCTCTGTGGTGGTCCGGACCACTGAAGAACACAAGCTGATAAAATGGACAATAAGTGTAGAAACAAGGTGGTGTATATATAATTTTTTAATTTAACAAATTGGAAAAAATGACATCACTGTGGTCTAAGCAAAATGAATGTACATTTTACACATTATTTATTAATAAGTTAAACTCCACGAATAAATATAAATAATATACAGAAACAAAATGTAACTCTATACTGTCGCTGTTGGAAGAAAATCACAGACAGAATTTAGGAACTGAAACAGCCAAATATAACATAAGTTAAGAACATATTTACTTCTCTTGCAAGGCTACCCTTTTAAAAAAGATTTTCCCTCGAGAAAGACAATATAAGAATAAGGAAACTTCAAGATGTTTCACTTTATCAATTAAATGGAAATGTAAATTTTTTTTTAATTAATTATTATTTTAAAACATATTTAGTAAACTTGAAACACTGTATCTTCAAAACCTTTCAGTAAAGAACAGAAGGTGTTTTATTCCGACTGCAACAGTATGTAGCAACACTGACTATATGAAACACACTGCTTTATGTTAAACAAGTTAATTTCACACTTTCTATATGAAATATGAATTCCAGTGTTTTGGTCTTCTAGCAACTGAAAACAAGTAACAATGTTCATGCTGTCTGTGAAGCTTCTACTGTGAAATGTACATAAAATCTGTTAGCATTTGTGAAACGTGCATCCTGCAGTAGATAAGGTGTGTATTCGTGTAAATAAAGAATTTCTGAAAAATCTTATGAGTACTTAAGACAGAATAATGGTTCTGGTTAATGGTGTGTCATATAATATATTTTTTAAATGAACTTCATGTAATTTAACACGTTTGTGGACTGAATTATGCATTATTGATCTATTTAAGTAGCATCACTTCTGTAAGGACCTTTGTTTCTTTCATCACCAGTAGTGCTATGCAATCCCAGAACTGGCTTATAGTCCCATTTCACGATTCTGCCAACTGTAAACCCAACCACACATGAACCAAGACATAAACAGTCCACAAAAACAACTTCAACTTTTCACTCTAGTGATTACATTTACATTTACAGCATTTAGCAGACGCTCTTATCCAGAGCGACTTACAAGAAGTGCTTTGTCTATCTAGAGAAAGTATCTTTGCTAGTTACCAGTAGGTTAGAGAGAAAGGCCGTCCTGAGCTCAGATACTGCTAGATACAAAAGTCAGTGTAGATACCCAGAAAAAAGGTACAGAGTTGAGCACAGAACTCTGTGCCATGCAGCGCCATGCAATACAAAACAATACAATAAACTACAAAACACAGTGCAATACAATAAAATATGATATACAAGTGGAGTCTTCAGTCTACTGATCGATGGGGAGGTGACAGCACGATCCACCTTCTGTGTTTAACTCTACTAATGCTAACCATTCATATGTCGTGCAGGCTAGTATGTCATCTAGGATCCTGCAGTCCCTTCTCTGGGACTTCCAGGTATGATGACACAGTGCACAACCTCACAGCACATTTGCAGTCTTTCACCACAAGGACCCACAGGGACCAACTATTGAACAAATTAATATTTCACTAAAAAAGTTTGTCAAAAAATTCTTTCCATTTCAAATTTGCTTGGTCCCTGCACCATGGAAGTCCAATCCCACCATGTTTCTTGAAGTCAAAACTTCAAGAAAATAGGTTATTTTGATTAGATTAATTATTTGAAATTTAAGATGTCATTAATAAATATGTCATTATTTGAACATAGTCGCAAATCTGAGAAGTCAAAAAAATCTCAATTTTGAAGCTATTGCTCATTATTTTGAAAAATTTGAAAGAAATTTTAAGAAAAAAGGCTATTTTAACATTCATTCAGTCATTATTTTAAAATGCTAAGACAATCCTCTCAAGAAAAAAATTATCACTCTATACCACTCAAAGAACAGAACACGCCTCTCTGGTTTTGCACAAATAAGTCCTGGTCCTTAGACCACCAGTGAGGTACTTTTCTGATTTTTGCTGCTGTTGAGGCTCTTGATACTGGAGTACCTTGTGCTGCCTTTGTTTTGTATAGTTCCTTTTGACCTCCTGTAGTTTCTACCAGTCTTCTCTCGAAAGAACAGTGGCCGCCTGGCTCTGCCCGACCTTGTACCATTCACTGCCGCCAGGTTCAGTGCATTTTGTGTCAAATCAGTCCCTCCCTTGAGTTCCACATCCTCCCATTGTACCAGCTCATCCCTGCTTGCCGTTAACCACTTCCGGGTGATGTGTACGAGCTCCACCAGGCTGGACAAAGCTGCAAGAACTCCCACAGCGAAGTAGAAGACCAGGAATATGGTCTTCTCCATAGGTCTGGATGTGAAGCAGTCTACAACGTGTGGACAAGGGAAGCGACTGCAGGGAAACCGTGCCTCAACACGAAAGCCATACAGCAACCACTGGCCGACGAGGAAGCCCATCTCGGACAGCAGACGGAAGCCTACATTGACCATGTAGAGACGTTTGAGGTGCCATTTCTGCTTTGCCTCCAATACGCTGGAGGCATAACCCTGTGGAAGGTCCTGCCACTTCTTGTGGTGGTGCATGGCGTACATGAGGAACACCAAAGCAGGCGTAGAGATGAGCACGATGTGGAAGACCCAGAAGCGATACTGGGAGATGGGGAATGCTTGATCATAACACACCTGCTTGCAGCCTGGCTGCAAAGTGTT
This sequence comes from Pygocentrus nattereri, assembly GCF_015220715.1. NCBI lineage: Eukaryota > Metazoa > Chordata > Actinopteri > Characiformes > Serrasalmidae > Pygocentrus > Pygocentrus nattereri. Next base: position 7,374,582 of record NC_051223.1, on the reverse strand, counting down.
GCAGAAAAATTCCTCTTGCTCATCATCAAACATGTCACTGGCCACCATGCCCAGGATCATCATCCTGAAGACCAGCATGAGGAGCAGCCAGAAACGGCCCAGCATGGGCGAGTGCGCCTGCAGTGAACCAAAGAGTCCACTAAGGAACCCCCAGTCAGACATGGTGGAAAGTGGAATGGTAGGCCCAAAAATGCCCAGAAGATGGTTCTACCCTGAACCTTAGAACAGATCGTGTTTACAAGCTAGAGGCAAGCTTGGATCAAGTCCATCCAAGATCAAAGTCATGACCCAATCAACTAGTGAAAGGACAGAAGTGATGCAGTCAGTGAAGATTCATCTCTTCAAGTCTTCCAGAAGAGAACAGTTAGCATTTGCTCTCTTCTGACAGGTAAGACATTAGTCCAAAGATTGCTTATTCTGAAAGGAAAAGGCTGTACAACGTACCTCGAATGCCCCTCCGTACAAACTGTCAAATTGAGGACCACCTGATGTAGAAAAAACCTGTTTTGTCCTTTCTGAATTCCTTCATGGACAGCAGAACATTCAGTTCCTCTTGACAATCCAACTGCGACCATAGGCAATAAGGTCCTCTCCATCACTTGGAATCTGAAATTCAAGGTAGTGCCAGTGCCCACAACCGGCAAATCCGGCACAGAGAGGTATGGGCCAAAAGATTCCGGCCACATTCCAACACAAAAGCGAGGTTTCCTCCCATCAACTCTTTCCCTAACATAGATCCTTTCTTAGACAAGACTGGACACATTATAGCAGCCTGATTTGACTTGTCTTAATGTTACTGAGCCCACTACTCTGCTCTTTGAAGAACTCTTTTCATGGCAAGAAAAGAAGGAACCAGTCTCTGATGATTGAAATAAGTCCTAAGTGGGGGAGTGCATTCAGATCTCGGAAGTAACGGTCATATCCTTATCAGCAGTTTCAAAAGGCCAAACAAAGCTTGTGTTTATGCAGCTTGATGAGGGTCTCAAGCTGGTTGGGTAATGGCAGGAAATATCTGCGTGTAGACGCAACAGCCTTAGTTAGGACTTTAGCCTCATCGCCTATGGGTCAACATGGCCACTCCTCAAAAATTAAGAGTTGAGTGAGTGACAGGCAGTTAAACATCAAGGCATTTTTTGAAAAGTCGGACAGGCAAAGCATTGGTCGGTATTTTTTTTTGCAACTTTTGAAGGGTGTTTGTTTAACTGACATCAAAAGCAGCCAAATTCCCCCAAATTAATTAAATCCAACACCTAGAGGTGTATCATCTAGCTTTAAGAGAATGCAAGATCATGTCTAGGAGCAGAAACCAAGGTAACATCAAGAAACAAAGAAAACAAATCAGTTTATGAACGGTGCAATCAATACAGATTTAGACTGATGTTTCCTCAGAGGATGTGAAGGATCACAACATAATGAATTAAAAGTTAACATTAACTATTCAGTTGATGAAAAAAAAGACACAAAGCATCGGTTATGTTGGGTGTCTATATATTTCTATGAAAGAGAACTTTAAAATTGTGCCACAAAGTTCTGTGCAAAAACATTCACCAGCCTTTTGAAATTGTTTAAAACTTATTTGATCAGTTAACAGTTTTTTTGCCAGAATAAAGCATTGAAATATATAAACTTTTTTTTTTTTTTTTTTTAAAGTAGGACAGAATAGAATTTTGTTTCCTGACTTTTCACTTTAACCTGATGTTAAATTTGATTAGCAGTACATGTGATTAAATATAACCTTTTAAAATAATGATAATCTGTCATGCTTTTCCTGAGCGTAATTAGTAACTTTATCGGATTAAGTGCAATATTATGTGAAACTAGCATCAGAAAATGTTTAAATCTTTTTTGATCATTACTTCTTAAACGTGGTCAATTATCAAGTATCATTTATATAAAAAAAAAACCAAACCAAAACAAATTGATGAACATTTAAGGTATTGCAACATTGTATTTTTGCCATATCATCCAACCTTATTTGTATTTATTCTTAGGTTTGCATTATTTGAATAAATGCCACCCAAGTAAAAGCTTTCAATATTTTCAGACGCTTATGATTTCTGCACTGTACTGTAAGAACTCAGTCAAGCTCTCAGTTGCTTGGATGAAAATAATGACGTGGAGATGAAGAATATTAGCATGATGTTTATTTAGGCAAAGTGGAAAAAGACAACATAGAAAATATTTACAAGACAGCACAACCACAAAAAAACAGAAAGTAAGCATTTCCATATCAGACTTCAAAGTCTCTGTGAATTATAAGGCAACACCACCTACAATTCACTTTTGATACATTCAACAGTTTTAAGGGCAAAAAATAATTAAAACCGTGTTATCATTTATAAAAGAGTAAAACAAACGTTTCCATTTAAATATTCAGATGTAACCAAGTTCTATAAAGCGTTCTTATTAATTTAAGTATTAAAATAAATGGACACAGTGAAACGTTGCTAGGAAACAAACAGAAACATGGGGTGAGGGCAGTGGCTTAAAAGTCGTCATCAGAGTCAGAATCCAGAGCATAGGTTAGAGGTTTTGTGTTGCGCGCCGTTTTCGTCCTGGGTGCCACGGCAGGTGAAGTCATTTCCAGGGCAAAGCTATCGTCATCCTCCCACTTAGTTTTCTGAAAGAGAAAAACGTGTTACGTCAAACACATTCACCTGTCTAATGACCACATCATCAGTAGTGACTTATGATGACATACCTTTCCTGCAGCTGTGGTTTTGCCCTTGAGGCGGGCCATGAGATTTCCTCCATCAGAGTCGCTGTCTGAGTCGTCGCTGCTTAGTGCGACCTTCCTCTTGCGAACGGGTGCTTTTTTGGCTGTTGGCGCAGGAGCGGACCCCTCGGATTCGCTGGTCGTGACCTTCACAACAGTGGTCTTTTTGGTGGCAGCAGGTTTGGCAGCTGGCTTTGACAGGACGTCAAGGATAGAGGGCTGCTTCACGTCTACAGAGAAGGTCAGCATTATGCTTAAGAATGATGCTATAACAGCCGTTTATGTGGAGCCTGGCCACTTTAATCAGCAGAGGGCGCCCGCAAGGGAGTCCGCAACGAATGTGAGTAAAAGGAGCTCAAATGGCTAAAACCGAAAAGATAAAATCGTTTCTAATTAATTATACAGAACTTACCTCTAATTTAATAAGAAGCAAATGAATTTAATGCCAGCGTTCTGCTGCCCAACTGCTAGCGAGTGTTGATTGGTTGGCAAATGGAGCCAGCTCATTGGCCGTTTGCGCTCACAGATGTCACGATCGTACATGAGGCATCATTTTAAACTCTTGTAACTTTAAGGGTTTAAAAACATAACAGCAGTGTTGTGTTTTATGCTATTCAGTGTTCAGGAAACAAATGTAATATTTTTGCATAGAAAATGTTTAAGCATTTGTAATCTATGATTTTGCTCAAATGCTCCAACTTAACCCATTCATTTTGGACTCGCTTGAGAGCGCCCTCTAGTGTTTGAGAAGCCTGGAAGACATTAGAGTGGGAATTCTCCTCTACAAGTTCTCTGGCTACACCCCTCCTACATATTCTAACTGTTTTTACAGATTGTCTGATTTACACTGATTGTTAAGATCCAAACTGGCTTGAGAACTAACTTCTTTATGCTGGCAAACCTGCAGACCCAGTGAGTTTACTTTAGAGTACTTAAGAGCAGGGATGGGCAATGTTTGTGTGATGGACAAAGAACCATGACTATGGGAGGACAGGTTTCAAATTAGGAATAGATTTTGAATTTTGTTAATAAAAGTCTATACAGCTAGCAGAAAATGTTTGTTCTCTCATTAAGTAAAGGGTTGAGGTTCTGGCCAAATCAAACATCCTCACAACTACTTTCAATCAATTTGGCATCAGCTCAGGAAGAGTAATGCCTTTTAAGATTAACTCATGGCCATTCAGTGAGCAATGCGGACACTGGCCACAGATGTGTGGGTGTATAGGGGTTATGTGGTGACGTACCAGCAGTTGCTCCTTTCTTCTTGGGGGCAGCAGCTGTCTTCTTAGCTACTGGTTTCTTGGCTACTGGTTTCTTGGCACCTCCATCTGCTGCTTTTTTCACAGCTTTTTCTTTGGGCTTGGCTGGGGGTTTAAAAGCAGCACTTTCAGCTGTAAAGACACGAACTTACATTACCTTATGATGAATCAATAAAGAGCATGCGGACTGCGATATTCAGTTAGGTTTTACTATTGGTCAAAGCTGAAGGTGCTTACAGGTGACCGTGCTTGTGACTGCCTCTTTCTCCTCTACTGGCTTTTTAGGTTTTGCTGTTGCTTTTTTCCTGAGGGGGGGAAAAAAAAAAAAAAAAAAAAAAAAAAGCAGGGGGTTTACATACATACATACATACATACATACATACATACATAACATACATACCCCCCCCCCCCCCACACACACACACACGCACACACACGCACACACGATACTCACGGTGGAGGCCGGACAGGCGAGTCCTGCTCACTGTCAGAAATAGCACTGGGCTCTGGAGCAAACATATCGTCGTCGTCGTCATCAACAACTGCTGGAGCTTTCTTTTTGCCCAAACTCTTCCAGTTCTCAGACTCATCCTCACTGCTGGACAGGCAATACTTAACAGCAGCTGGAAACAGAAACACACAGTGAGGAATACCAAGAACAAGTGTATACACAAAACTTCAATCATTCCGAAACAGTGTGACGGACAGACAGTGGAGTGTAGAGGTGGGTGATACAGCAAAACGTTATACCGTGATACTTCAGGACGTCTTTAGGATACACAATGGGTTAGGACATTTACAAGTTATTTCTTCTGACATTTGGCAAGTTAGAAAAGACAAACAAGTGCCACATAATGCTAATAAAAAAAAAAAAAAAAAAAAAAAAAAAAAAAACACACAACAACAACAAAAAACAAAAAACCACCATTAATCCAATCACTTGCATTCATTACACACACTGTACTCCGCTAAATCCAATAGAACAGGACTAATTATGTTATTTTTCTAAGTAAACATGCAGTCAGTAAGCGGTTTTAAGTACAGACTCACAAAAGCATAGAGACATATTGCAACACAATTTATTACAATAACGATAAACAGTCATACTGCCCAGCTCTAGAGGATCCAGAGTTACAAAAGAAAACACAACATGGTAACACTGGTTATGTGGCATCTAAAACAACAAGAAATAAAAAAAAATAAAAAGCCTAATGACCGCTAAGAGTGAGCAAAAACAGGGCATCCAGAGAAACACAATCACTATGAATGGCACTTATGGCTAGTTATCGATAATGACCATGAAGTAAACGAGAAACAGAATTTAGTTTCTTCCCATACTGCAAGTGTTTATTCTAGTGATGCATGATCTGAAATTTCAGTCCTACTTCCATTCCAGTGTCACTTGATTTACACAGACAGCAGTGAGCTGCCCTGTGATTGAGAGGACTAAGGCTAAGGAGGACTAAGAAAGGGATTCATTTATCATTTTCCTTTCCATAGCCCAAGTTTAACAGCAACTCAAAGCTGGCACTCTGCAAAGCAGGTGCTTGTGTGATGAAGCTAACAGCCCAGCTTCAGGTTGGAGCTACATGCATTAACAGGAGCGAACAAGGCACTAGCAACTATCTTGACTGAAAGCCAGAATTCATGCTAATGTACACACCTTCAGGGCCTGCCATTAGTTTTTCTTTGTCTATAAAACTTATGAAAAGGTCTTAAACTTAGACAACCCCTGTTGAGCAATAATTTTGTCCTGATGTATCTATTTTCTAATGGATCAATCAGGACAAACTCATGAAAACCTTAGTAGCTAGTATGAGACCTGTCCTCTCAGCAGACCACTGGCTGTGTTCAGTCAATGAGTTTGTTTTCTGATCAAAGGCAACGCTGACAATCAAGACTGTGTTTAATCAGTCTGCAGAAGCACTGACCCCAGAGGACTTTCTAAAAGTAGCAAGGAAAAATGAGCCACACCAAAACAAACAAAGGCTGCGTCCGAGTAAACACCGTAAGGGAAACGCCCAGAGGGGTTAATCCGAGGGTGCCAGTGTGTGTAGAAGTGCTCACCATTAGCTTTTCTACCCAGTTTCTCTCTGGGGGCTACTTCCACTGGGCTTGTGGTCTCATCAGAGGCTGAAACACCATCTTCATCATCCTCTTCCTCCTCATCAGACCAGGGCTTTCTCTTCTTCTCTTTCTTCACAGGTTTAAACTGGAGTGTGGTCTGCTTCCCTGACTTGGAGCCTGACAAAGAAAATACCACATCAAGTTATTTAACATGCAGTTGCCTCATCAGCATAAAGACTGCATTTTAAGCTAATAAAGGTCTGTTACTATTCAGATTAATAAACTTTGAGGAATTAAACAAATAAATTGTGAGAATGCATCACACAACTTATGAGAATGTTTAAAGTATATAGGTTTAGTACCTTTCTCTTTGGTGGCCTCCTTTTTGACCTTCTTGGTAAGACGTTCAGCCAGTCCCACCTCCTGAGGGTCTACCTCCTCATCTTCAAACTCCATCTTCATCACCACACCCCCATCACTCTCAGACTGTAAAGAAAACTTTTGAAATTTTAGATGAGTCCAAAATAATCTGAGCTGTAGATCTTAAAATGACTGAGAAACTCCTAAAAAAAAGAATAAAAGTTATAATTACTGTAAATTTGATAATTACATTTAAAAAAAAAAAAAAAAAAAAAAAAAAAAAAAAAAAAAAAAAAAAAAAAAAACACGCATCTAAAATTTTCTTGGGGTTTGAGCTGTACAGAAATGTGATCCAGGAATCAAAACCTTCAGGTGGGAAAAGCTGCAACATGACTGGCCTAAGGACATTTTCTGAACTGGTTCATTTAGCATGATGGATGATGACTAATTTGAAGAGGTGGGTAGAGTGTGCTGAACGGATATTTAAGTGAGAGTGAAAATGACTTGAGCCAAAATAAAAGTACTTTTCCAAAAATACAAAATATGCAGAAGAGTATCAGGAAAGTATCCGGTCTACTTCAGCACTGATTAACTAGAAACGAAACTTCTTAATATATCCAGCCTCAGCATTGTAACAGAAGTTTCTTGGGCTCTGTTCTTCTGGTTTCTGAAGCAATCTTGGTCTAAAACAAAGGCTAAACCTAAAACATCAGATATGTGACCAATCCTAAAGCAGTCCATGAGCTGAGCCAACATAAACAAACTGAATTCCACCCAAAAAAAGGAAATGAAGAACTAAATGTTAACCAGAAAAACTTAATAAGTGGTTTGTTTTCCTTGCAAATATACTTAAGAAGAAAAGTGTCATTTGTAAACACTCAGGAAAGTACAAATCTGTCACAAGCTGGAAAAATACATGCAGCCATGCAGGGTGAGAAATATAGCAAAAATGCATTGTGCCGATAAACAACACACATCACAATATTTTAACACTGACAGAATGCAGTACAATGACTTCACATACTGCGCTGCACTAAACCCAATTAAACAGGACTAATTACACTCTCTTTAGAGAAACATGCAGTTGGTCAGTGTTAAACACAGATTATATAAATGTAACTTGTTAAATGTTCATCTTCACCGATCTGCATACCGCTGTGAATCTCTTAGCTCCGTAAATTAACTTGTCATTTTTGAATTATTTCCAATTAATCTACAACATGTCAGGTATTCAAAACGGATGCAGCACACGTTAAACAGCACCTTGACTGCGCCTTTCTTGCCACCTCCCTTCTTGTCGGCCTTCTTGACAGCTTGAACCTTCATGGTGCTGGTGATGCGGGGGATGACGCGACGGCCTTGAGGTGTGGGCATGGTCTCGTCCTTCATCTTCACCACTTTCGCTCTGCCTCCTTTACCCTTCACCTGGGTCACTGTGGTCTGGGACTCCTTCTCAGCCTGCTCCAGACGCTATGGTGTCAGAAAGCAGAATACTGTACACTGCAGTGCAGAACCAAAGCAGGGAATACATGGGAATAAAATACAAAAATGACCCAATTGTGACAGATAAGGATCAAGCTTAGGCTTAAATGGATTTACTTTTAAGTTGAGTAATTGACCTTCGCACCATAGAATATGAGGAGGATCATGAAAAAAGTGGCATACTGGTAAAAGATCTTCCCTAACAACTAATTTCAATATATATTAATAACAGTATTTAAAACACTAAAGAAAACAAGACACATCTGATTTTAGTAGCAGAAGAAAAAAAGAAAACCTTCAAACTCTGCCTTTTTAAAAAAAACTGCCCATGTTTATGTTGGGAGTGAATGGCTAGATTTCTTCTGTGGTGAAAAGGTGCACATCACTACGTTGCCTAGTACCAACGGCTCAAAGCCTAGCAGCAACGATTCAAAGTTTGCTGCAGACATCAAATTGAGCATCAAAATGGTAATCATTAAACAGCTCAAAAACTCAAATGAAAATGTTCCCAAAGCAGGATTCCTCTGTAAGCTTTATAACAAGTAAAATTATCCAATGAAGCGTGGCCAACCTCTGCCTGCTGTGTGATATCCCCTATACAATGAAACACTAGGGTTTTACCTCCAGTTCCTCAGTAAAGGCAGCCAGATCCTCCTTCCACAAATCTGAAGGGACCTTCTTTTTCAGCATATTCAACTCTGTCAGCTACAGCAAGAAAATAAAAATTAAAAAATAAATAAATAAATAAAATTAGCCATAAACATCTTTGCTGCATGGCTCAGACTGGTTAGCCCCATCGTTACCTTTGCATCTCTTTGCTTGCAAAGCTCATCTTTCTTCTCTTTGGTGAGGAACCACATGGGCATGCTTAGCAGGTAGTTGTAGTCAGGGCCCGATGCCTGTTCCTCTTTCTGATCGTCATCCTCTCCTGCCTCTTCTTCCACTTCCTACAGCAGGAAATAAAAGCACAAACTGCTAATCTGAGTGCAAATGATCATCAATGTGAAATAAACCTGCATGGGTGTAAAACTACAGATTCCAGCCGATTTGTTGCTCCATTATGTATCAACTGGCCCCTACCTCACTCATCGTTGATCATTTTCTGACCACTGAACTCCAGATAATCAGATATTCTTTCAGTGGCACATCAACAAAGCTACAAACTCTAACCAGAATGGCAAAGTAAAACTATGAGCTATGGGTCCCTAAATGAATGCAAAACATGCAGCATATATTCTACAAAGTAAGTTTGCATGTTTAAAAAAAGTAAATAAATGAACAAATGCTACCTTCTCCTGTGCCTGTTTCCACGCTTTAACTGGGTCTGAGTCATAACCCATCTCCTGCAGCATGCGGATCAACTCCTTCTTGGGTTTGTTCTCTAAAACAAGCACCACATGGACGTGCTGCGTGTTAACATTAACATCTTTCCTTCAGCTTTGCTATTACATTAAACGTCAGTGTTGACTAAAGCCAGTTAGACCACGATCTATCCAAGGGAACAAAAACAACGTGATGGAAAAATTTAAGACAAAAGCGTAGAAGGTTTCCCTCCCTTTATATCCTCTCACCAATGACAAGAGTGCCCTGGATTTTCTCCAGGATGAAGCGGGCCTGGTTGGACAGCTTGGCGCTCTCGGCTCCCAGCATGCCAAGCAGCCAGTCCTTCCTCAGGACATAGTACTTCAGTCTTAGCTCAAAGAAGTCCTTCAAGATGTCCTGCACTGTCTCGTACTTCTTCAGACTGCCCACATGGTCAAACAACACCTGCGTGAACAGATGAGGGGATGGAGATGGTTAAAGGGAGGAGGACTTATTTTGTTTAATTTGGTGTAAATATTCACATCAGGTATGTAGGACTAAGTGCAACTTATACAGTGTAAGCTCTTCTGTCTTCTCTGTATTGTAAGTCAACTGCAAGTGTCAAACCACGACAGCAGCACAAAGATTTCTATCAAACTATCAGGCTTACGCAAGCTGTGCAAATGAACGTCAGTTTAAAAAATTAAATTTAAAAATTGGATATGCAACTTACACAAATGGTTAAGGAGCCCATTTCTAGTATAAGGTTGGTTGCTGTGTGAGCTTCTAAGCGCCTGGCCATATTCTTACCATGGAGTTGCAGGTGAGGGGGTTCTGCAGTTTGAAAACTTTATGCAGACCCGCAGCTTCAGCCTCTCGAAGCCTCTCCTCAGTCATTTTCACCACGAAGCGGACAGTGGTGTCCGTGTGGTACTCCTTATAATCCGTGATCAGGGCAGGAACCTTCTCCGAGCCGTTCAGCATGACCTCCAATACGTTTTCTTTGTATGTCTGAGAAAGGCAAACATGCTCAATGTCTTATTCTATAAAAGTTCTATAAATAATTTTAAGGCTTTGGTGCTTTCAGTGCAGAAGCAGCACTACTGACCTGAGTCCAGGCTTTCACAGGCAACTCCGAAATCTCAATAGTAGTGGAGTCAATGATGGCCACCTCTCCGCTGTTCATGTACTGGTTGGTCGCCAGCTCCTCAATGGTACCTCTGAAACCTTTGTAGCTGGGCAGCTAAACATGAAAGAAAGCACAGGTCAAGAAATCCTGCAAAAACATAACATCTGTGATCTCTATCTGTTTGGCTCAAACTTTATCAGTCCTTAAAATGAGCTTCTTCCACCACTGACCAGATGTGATTTTTCAGCAGGATGTACTATCAACAAGTATTTACAAAACATGCTGATTTGGTCTATAAACAATGCACTTAAAACAAGAAAAAAGTGGCATTGTTTTAACAGTCATTCTCAAGAATTTTCCCAAAACATTACACTGAGTGAATGGTGTGTGTGTTTGTAGCACACTTTGTAGCACAAACGTGCATTCGTGAGATCCTACTGGTATGGGTTCATGCCAGTTTCCTCACTTTTAGTGATGCACTCAAAACATAGGTGCATGTTTGCAAGGAAACCACAGCTTACTGAAAGTGTGAGTAATCTAAAAGCCATGTCTATGAGGTATTTTGCACCTAAAAATATCAGCTATTGTGAGCAGTTTAACACACCATAGGCAGTGGCTCATCACCATTGAGCATACGGTGGATGTTGCTGACGATCTCACGGATGTCATAGTTGTAGATGCGGCTGGCCCAACCCGTACCAATACCGTCAGCACCGTTGGCCAGTACCAGAGGAATAATGGGAATATACCACTCAGGCTCCACCCTCATGTTGTCATCGTAATTGTACTTGAGCAGGTTGTCATCCACAGATGGGAAGAGCAGCCGGGTGAGAGGACTGTCGAGAGAGGGAGAGAGGGAGAGAGGGAGAGAGGAAATAAAAAATGAGAAACCAACAAAAGGAAAGAAAACCCAGTCTGGCACTATGACAGTACCAAATCTTATCCGCCAAGATCCAACTTGACTCCAGGTTTTCATTCTGACTGCGCACATCTCAATTACCTTGATGACTGTAACTAACTGATTAATTCAGGAGAATCTTGGTTCCACTTAGTGTGAATGGCAGCCACAGTGGCCTTCTGTGACCTGTTTGAGACGTACTGTTACCTATAAAAACTCGAAAAACTAATAGCAGACAAGCTAGTAAGTGTGTCTACACTTTTGTCCATTTTCATTTAGTGCAAAGGGGAAATTTCTGAACAATGGTTCCGTGTGTCTGTGTTTGTATACCTGAGCATGGTGAAGATGTATCTGGGACTGGCTGAGTCTTTGCCTCCGTGCAGGCGTGTACCAAACTGACCCAGAGGCTGAAGCAGGTTCAGATTGTTGCTGCCCACAAAGTTTTGTGCCAGACCCACGATAGTCATCATCAGCGATGTCTGATGGAGGCAAGGAGAGAGAAAGAAATGATAAACAAATACGTCAAATCAAACCTTCTTCAGTCATGAGGCATAAAGAAGGGTGTTAAGACAGTGTAGAAATGTGGATGCCTCAATATTCAAAGTAGTTAAAAGTAAATTAATTATTAATATTAATAATAATAATAATAATAAAAAAAGACGACCAGTATGGCAAACGGAACAAACCAACCTCTCCATGGTGGTAGGCAGACATCTCTGCGACTGAACCCGCTAACTGAGCCACTTTCACCTCCCTCTTATCATTTCGCTTGAAGCAGCAGAACAGCACTTTCCTCTGGCCTGGCTTCAGACCTGACAAACAGATGGCTTATTGTAAAATTTAAGTTTTTGCCAAGTGTCTTGCAACGAATTTGCATGTCTACATTCACCCCTTGAGCCAGTCCTCCACTATGTGCAGCATAGTGGAGAGAGTTTCAAATATCACTTAGCAACAACTTCTGTTGTCACAAATCAATGTAATCAATATAAGCAAGCTAATGACAAAGCTGGAGGAAAATGAGATACAACAAGAACGCTCACAATAATCATGACATTTCCTTAAAAATCCTATTAGAATCTGCTGAGATGCGTTTCAATGCAATGTGAGTGGCTAAAACAGCTTTTTATTAATATGGTACTGTAAGAAAACCTTGCCACTCTGAGCTTCATGCTCGTCAAAGCGTCTTACTAGGTATGAAGAGATGGGGTGTAATGGTATGTGTATGTATTCATCCTAAACCATCACTGTACTAACAGAGTTCAGTGCATGCAGCTGTATAGAGAATATGTGGTAACCTATGTGTGAAGATTGAATGTAATGCAGAACCAAATTTCCACCTGGAAACCCTTAAACAGTAAGCCATTAGCTAGTTAGCAAAATGCCACGCTAAGCTTAGCTCAAGCTCACTGTGGTGTGAAACAGGAGCTACAAGGCCCACCTGCTTCTTTCAAATCAGCTGTATGGGGGACATTTTTGGGATTTCCACATTTTACATTAGATGCTTCTCAATTTGGTAGCCGATTATGACCTATGCATGAATGTAAGCTCACTTTACATTTCAGAAGAATTAACAACCATTTGTCACTGTGTTTGCACACTGTGAAATTTAACCCATCAGTGCAGTGAAACACCCACATGCATGCACACTAGTCAATACACACACTAGGGGGCAGTGAGCACACTTGCCCGGAGCAGTGGGCAGCCCTATCCACGGCGCCCGGGGAGCAATTGGGGGTTAGATGCCTTACTCAAGGGCACTTCAGTCATGGACTGTCAGCCAAGGGGACTGAACCGGCGACCTTCCAGTCACAGGGCTGGTTCCCTAACCTCCAGCCCACGACTGCCCCATTCACTGCTCAACACACAGGCTGTACTGACTACCTCAGGTTGGAAACTGCACAACACTAGGTGGAACAAACTTGAAAAATGAATGAAACCTAGCCTTATGATTTTGGGGGCTCTGTTGCTTTGCTTCCCCTGTTGTACTGAACCGTGATGGCCAAACTGTTGTGTGAAGTAAACCATGACTTCGATGTACCATCACAATCCTAATAAAGAGTAGGTTTTGCCTAATTAATGATTAGAGTTCTCTCTTTTACTACTGTTAAAGAACTAATATGACAGAAAAACCAACGATTCTGGATTTGACAAAATAAGACTTTGATGTAGTTTGTAAACACAGTTAAAATATCAATGTGCAGCTGGTCCATTTGGTCCATATAAGGACACTAAGCTGCAAGAAACAGCCTAGTTCAAAGTTATTTTAGTGATGTCACGCAAACCATTACATTTACAGATAAACACTTATTCAGCCTATAGGAGTTTAGCTCTGCCTATTCATTACAGAAGTTAAGGAGTGTTTCAGCCCAGACAGCTTTCTGAATGAAGCACAATACAGGACAGCCAATCAGAACAGAGGTAATAGTCGTAAAGTCAAACATAGTCTGTTTAATTCTGCAAAGTCATGTAAAATAAATGGATTGTTCTGGGTACATAGACCCACAAACATAAGTGGACCACCAGGGAAAAATAGACATCAATGACAGGCACTTTATGTGTGGTATGTATTTTTCCTCACCGTCCACCAGGCAAGGGATGGAGCGCTCGTTGTCAGAGTTTGAAAACAGCACCAGCTCCTTGTTGACAAAGTCGTGGTAAGTGAGGGACGACGTCTCCTTACCATACAGGTACTCCTGCTCACACAGAAAGGCATATGATGTCTTACAAAGCGCACTTGCAATCAAAAAGAATAAAAACCTCTGGGGACTGTCATTATATGCAGACCTCTGGCAGGTTGTGCTCTCGGCGCTGGCGCCTGTTGATCATGAAGCTGGTGAGCCACTCCTTCCTCTCCTCCACTTTCTTCTTACTAAAGGCCTGGAAGAGCATAAAGGGATACAGATTATCTCCTGTAAATAAATTTGTATCTTTTTTTATTGGGAATATGTACAGGAGCTGGTACCAAATGAACGACTGTGTCCAGTTACGTTTCTGAACCTGCAGGTGCTCTTAACCCCCTCTTCTTAAGAATTTTAGCCAGATGATCCCCCCCTTTCTTTAAGCTTTTGCCTTTTCGTGTGCAGTTGTGTATTGAGTGAACGTTTTAAGCTATGGAGAGTATTTTTCTCCATTTCTTCTCCAGTTCATGTAATCCTGAAGAACATTTTTCTAAGTCAATTTTATAATTTACTCCGTTTTTTAAATTCAACGTGTGGTCTTCTCTTTAGTTGTCAGGGTGTAATGCATCACAGAAATTGTGAATTAGAAGTGTATGAAAAAGCTCAATGTTTTATTTCAATCATAATGTGGTAAATCACCCAACAAACAATCAAGATATTTATTCAGGAACCATGTAACAGGACTTTTCTACAGAAGAAGCTAATTTATCTACAGTGAATTTCATGTAACAGTTTTTGAACTCCTCCAAGAAAATCAAATAAATTTAAAATGATCAATTACGATCATTTATGTAGCTTGTCCAATCTGAACTCATAAATGGTGATATGAAAACATGGAAATATGGCTGGTAGAAAGTAGGTGTGGTTACCAGGGTGATAGCCTCATCATCTGCAGGCCCAGAGTATTTGAACGGGATGCGATGCCTCGCCATGTCCGAGAAATACTCTTTGGCCTCTTTGGCTGTGCTGGTACCCAAACCTTGAGAGGAGTGATAGAAGAAAAAAAAGAAAGAAAGAAAAAAAATAATAAGTTAGTCCAAAAAATTTCATCTTCTGAGAAACACAGCTCATTATAGCATCAGCCCATCAACCCCATCACCTCAGATTGTGAGTAACACAGGAAAGAAGACAGCTAATAAAAACAGCTGCTTACATTTGCCGCTGTACTACCACAGGTGTTTGGGACAAACCTTTGTAGTATTTGATTTTCCAAGACTTGAGGTTGCTTTGCTTCTCTTTCCATTCTGTAAATTCAGGGATACTGTAAAAAGAAAGCTCCTGGTTCTTATGGGACACCTGCAGACCCATTAGAAAGAGTGGGAGATGTATTTTAATTAGTAATGGATAAGGTTATTGCTAGAGATAATGACAATTATAACAGTTAAATAAGAGTATACAGTCAAAAGGATCATTCATAGAAATGGTCCAGTGATTCCCCACACACATCCTATACATTCTCAATGTGTGTGTGTGTGTGTATATATGACACTGTGGTTATTGATACCAGTTTACGACAGCTTTAACTGATAATTTAATATGACCAAAAAAGAGCACTCAAAACTCAAAGTACAATGTTTATACACAGATATTGAATGTTTAAGAATCCATTTTATAATATTACACAATAATTTGTTATCAAAATTCTTAACATAAAAATAATGTTCTCTTATTGAGTGAGGGGTAGAGGTCAGGGTTTCATCATCAGCCAACCGATGTAAGTTGCATCCCAGCCTCGACCTGCACTTTGTCTCCATAACAGACATTCACCCACCTTAATGATGGGAGTGATGAACTCCTCCAAAAAGTTGTGGTGTAGCAGTGAGGGCCAGTTGTGGTGGATGAAGTTGATCAGAAGCCCTTTAATATGAGACCCGTCCTGATCCTACAATAAGTATAATCCCAACACAATCACGTTACCACCAACTCCAGACAAATAGCACACTGTTAAACAACAACAACTTCTGTCTGTTATGAACCAGAGGAAACTGTAACTCCCATCAGGAGGCTCACCTGATCTGTCATAATCATCAGTTTTCCATAACGAAGCGACTTGAGCGACTCAGGGTCACTATAGTTCTTCCTGTACTGCAGACCCAGGATCTTAATGATGTTGTTGATCTCAGCATTCTCCATGATCTGTAACAGACACAGGGACATTTCTGTAACAGGCAGATAAATAATAGGCAAAAAAGAAAAGCATGAGTGAACTGGTTATATCTGCATACCTGTTTGTGAGAAGCCTCTCGCACGTTGAGCATTTTACCCCTCAGAGGGAAGACCCCGTAGCGATCTCGACCAACCACACCTAGCCCAGAAACGGCCAGGGTTTTGGCCGAATCTCCCTCAGTGAGGATCAATGTGCAGCCGACTGAGTTCTTACCACCTGAACAATAAAACACACTGCTTAGGCTTGGCTAATAAAACAATGATGATCAAAATGAACTCAATCAAAATCAGAGATGCTTGTGGTTTTGAATACTGTATGACCTCCTGTTATTAATCAAAATTAACAAAAGCACAGACACAAATCAGGCTTTAGGATGGCTGCATTCAGCCATGTGATCTACTGTTGTACTTTTATGTAGTACACATGCAGTAGAAAGATAACTGATTAAATTTCTTAAAAATGCAAAAATGCCCCTATTAAATGATACCTGCATCGTTGGCGTCATCCAGTTTGGGCACGCCCTTGATCTTGGTGTGTTTGACAGCAGAGCATTTCTTGTTGAGCTGATTCTGAGCCTTAAACTTCACCCAGTTCATTATACTCTCCACAATTCCACATCCATTTGCCTGTACAGCAAAGCGAAAGCAAAGCAATTAGAATCACCTGTAGTTACAATTTCAGTTACAAGAACCATGGATACTTCTGCCCACTTTAAAACACTCAGTTGGCCTCATTAAGGGCATCCAAGACCAAGACTTGGTGACAAAGCATTCATATACATAAGAGTAAGGATTCACAAAACAGGCTTTGCTATTTGGTAGTATATACAGATATCACAGAAAGCTGCAATATGTTAATTAACTTTTAATTTATCAGTGTTTTAACTGTGTTCTGTGACCATCCTGTGCAATCATGGCCTTGTATGAATGCTTTAATGTACGTTGTGATGGGACAAAGTAAAGGTAATCCAACTAAAATCACATCTTTACATAAAAGGTGGAATATTGGCCTGTTTAACACTGACTCACAATTTTATGAATACATCGAACGGCATATCACTTGTTACATTAGTATTCTGTCTGTATTGTGCAGCGCTCCATAAGATCAGTGCGCAAGTACGCGTATGTCTAACCTGCTTGACAAACTTCTCACTGAGGGCGCAGGTGGATCCGAAGCTCTTCTGTTGCAAACTCATATTCTCTTTGGTCTGAGAGTCAAAGCTGGGATTCTCAATCAGGCAGTTCACAAACAGCCACATGTGGTTCTTCACCTGGGAGAAATACAACAAGCAAGTTTAACAGTGACACTACCCTGCACTGTTATTAAGCCAATCAACACTAAAAGCCACAAACCAAGAAACTTGAAACACTCAATCCAGACACGGCGATTGCATAACGCTGAAAGCTTTGTGATACCTGGAACGGTTTGACTGCCACACCAGCCTTATTCTTCTTTTTCACCACCTCGATCAGTTTCGCAACAATCTGGTCTGCCACATAGTCGACGTGCCTGCCACCCTACGAAAGACAGGGTGAAAAATCAGACAAGTGAGATTCTAACAAAAAACAGAAAACACACTTGTGTAAAATGAACTTAACCTGGTTGCGGGGAAATCTCAATGCTTTGATTATATTTCTTTAGGAAATGACAAACAACTTCAGGAAAAATCATAATCCACTACAATACTCTTCCATTACCTTGGCATGGTCAGACCTTTTAGCTGAAAGATGTTTTAAAACCACCTCAGATCAAAAAAAGGTGAAGGCAGTCAAATGATAGCCAGTAACCGACTCCAGATGAACACAGATTATCTACTCCACACGTGGAAAGGGACGTACCTTTGTGGTGGCGATGCTGTTGACGAAGCTGACTTGCTGGAACCCCTTTTCGCTCATAGTGAGACACACCTCCCAGCGTGGGTTTACCAGCTCGTGCACGACAGTGAGCGGAGACCCCGTTTCGTCCACTTTGTCCTTCACATACAGGTCCACGTAGCTACGGAAACCATTCACCTGAGAGAGAGACATTAGCAAAAATAGTACCTTTATTTACAATCTAGTAATGAGATGCACATTTAAGAGCATGTATGAAGTCTACAATCTACCACAAGATAGAAGTAGAAGTACAGCCCCCAGGGTTTTAATCAGCAGTTCCAACATGCAGCGTCTAATGAAGTAACAATGCAAAGACTTTTTTGGCCAACTATGTTATTTGTGGAATTTCTTTGAAAAGATAACTGCTTAATTTTTCTTTTGTCATCAGATTAACAAACAATGTTAAGTCAGTTGTCAAGTCGTGCCATTGTTTATTCAACGCTTTGCATTGAGTTTGGTGATGTAAACCTTGGATGCAGCTGCTCGGCCATGGAAACCCATTCCATGAAGCTCTCTACACTGTTCTTGAGCTGATCTGAAGGCCACATGAAGTTTGGAGGTCTGTAGTGATTGGCTCTGCAGAAAGTTGGTGACCTCTGCGCACTATGCCCCTCAGCATCCGCTGACCCCACTCTGTCATTTATGTGGCCGACCACTTTGTGACCGAGTTGCTGTCATTCCCAATCCCTTCCACTTTGTTATAATCCCACTGACAGTTGACTGTGGAATATTTAGTAGTGAAGAAATTTCATGACTGGACTTGTTGCACAGGTGGCGTCCGATGACGGTACCATGCGGGAATTCACTGAGCCCCTGAGAGCGACCCATTCTTTCACTAATGTCTGTAGAAGCAGTCTGCAGGCCTAGGGGCTTGGTTTTATACACCTGTGGCCATGCAAGTGATTGGAACACCTAAATTCAATGATTTGGAAGGGTGAGTGAATACTTTTGGAAATATAATGCACATATAAGTTTGCACAGCAGCTAACAATCAAATGAATGATTATATCCCAACAACTGTCATCGTGCAAACTGTCTGTATTATCAAACATTTGCTTCAAAGCATGTTGGTTGCCAAGTAATGTCAATTAGACTTGCTTGAATGGTTTAACTTTGTGTGACATCCTGTTAGGCTGCTACTACTGTCTTTGTACTATTACTACCTCTGTCAATGGCTATAGTTACTGGTATCATACAGTGATGGAGACGCCTTTATTAGTGTTTTCCAAAACTACTTAAACAAAAGACTTTAACAACTCAAAATGGTCTAATGTTTGTGCAGTGCTAATCAATGCTCATATGCTTCCTTTACTTGTTAATCAGCAGCTACTATTTAACCTTGTTCCAGTTCTGCAAGAGATGGCACCTTTTTTTCCTGGACAAATCCTGAATTAGAATTATGTCTGTTGTGCTGGGGCTGAACGATTCATGGAAAATATCTAACCGCGATAAAATGCAATTATTTTCTACAAATTAAGCTTTTTTTTTCCCCAGCAAAAAGACATTTACTTCTCCGGACTTTTGAGCTTGAAAGCTGAATGTAGACGGCCAATTTGTGAATTCTGCATTATTAGGTTAAATTTCCTAATAATGTAATGTAAGATCCAATTAAAATTGAAGGTCTTGAAATTTGACAAGTGCTTTGTCAAATGGTCGCTTAAACTAACTAACTAAATAAATAAATAAATAAAAAGTTCATCACGACTGACACATTACTCACCGGCAGCCTGCTGCCATTGAGGAGCACACGCACACCCTTGGTGGAACCGGCAACGTCGTACGCTCTTCTGGTCATGAGAGCCACAGTGTCTCGGTCCAGCGACTGCATCTTGAATTTTACTAGATCTGGGCAGAAGGTAATGCAGGTGTAATCATCTCCGCTGAACGGCTTGATCTTCACCTCACCTGCACGGCTCATGTTATCAAACCATGTCTGCAAGAAGAGAGGGACAGTATTTCACCAGTTTGTAGACATTTTTACAGGTCTGTCAACCATTTCCGCCTCATTAAAGCTCTATGTGAAGTTTTATGTGCTTGACTGTTTGCATCCACTTTATTTATTCAGGCAAGGAGGAAAAAAAAAAAAAAATGTTAGAAATGTTTATATTTCAGAATTTGGTATCCAAAGCAAGTGACTTCTTTTTTTTTTAGCACCCTGTGAATCATCTACCTCATATATTCAACTACACAACAAAGGAATACAAATATTTCTGACCCACCTGTTTGAAGGAGAATTTAGACTCTTTACAGGCAGTCTCCACAGTGAACTTGGTGCTGAAGATGTTACACAGCTTTGCACCATAACCATTACGACCACCTAAGTTAAAATGTAAAAAAACAAACCGTAACGGGTTAAAAAACATGAACAAAGCAACAGGAGGAGCTTCAGAACACTTGGGACCCAAGTACCTCACCTGTGACCTTCTTCTGGTCATCATCATAGTTGCTGGATGTGAGCAGCTGGCCGAAGATGAGTGCAGGCACGAAGACTTTCTCTACTTTGTGCTCCACCACAGGAATTCCCTTCCCATTGTTCCAAACACTGATGGTGTTGTTCTCCCTGAAGGAGATGAAGAGAGCGCACTCAGGTTTTAGATACATATCGCCGGAACAGTGTCCGTTCCACGTGTTCCTTAAAATCACATTTGGTGAAAACAAAAACATCTGTATGTGTGGAAAGAACAGGGGTTGACCTTGAATACTCACGGGTCAATGTTAATCTTAATACAGTTCATGCTGGCGTCTCTCTGCTTGTTATCCGCAGCATTGACTGAAGGGAAACAATTGTTCATTTAAACAGGAAAACTAGGGCTGGATACGGCCACTGCAACTCGATATATCACCACACATTAAGACGTCACAACTGAACCCCAGCGGTTAACACACAGAACAAATCCCATAAAGGTGGCACAGCTTACAAACCACTTTATCCATATATTATTGATGCAAACCTGACTTCTATATTAAAACTTAAGTGCGTCCACATATCAAACTTTAAGGCTTGAGCTGGTCATATCTCGGGGCAAATCTAACACATGGTAAGCCAACAGAACAGCCCCCAGGGAGATTTATTGGCCTTCCACAGCTACTGCCATCTACTGACATCCAGCTACAGGGAAATTTCACATAATTAAATGGGTAAGATATAAACAAAGTAATTCCAAGTCGTTTGATGTGAAATACTCTGCTCTACAGATACAGAGTCAGAACTGTTTACAGTGGTGGTGATAGGAACCAGATGTCTGATGCCAGGCTTGATTGCCTCCAAAAGCTCCCACACAACAAAGTTATTATGAGAAATGGTTATGAATATGCTGCCTGATGACAGACACGGCAAATAGGTGCATGCAAATTCACCAATATATTATTTTTATTATCCATCATCAACATCACATAAAAACACGTAGGTTTACTGGTGGTTTTGGATAGTAAAATAAATTTCTGCTGTAGACGTCACAACCTCTGTTATTATCGCCACCACTTTAACAAAATCAATAGTCTAAGTTTTCATCTCATCTGAGTTGTAAGAATTGTCAAACAAAGTATTTCACAACAAACCGCTCTCAATGACAAATATTTGTTTACATCTAAATCACTGACTGATGCAGAAATTTTGGATACGAATGTACAGATGAACAACTATATTAATGTAAGGGTGCAAAGTGTCAACGCCAAATTGCAAAAAACCACTAAATCAATTCATTATGAGATTAGTATTGACACAGTACTGACATGGCTTTAAGCAGGACTTCATCACATCCTTAAACACAAATGCAATGAAACCAAAAACAGCTTCATCAGATCTCCTCCTGCAACATCCTGTAACTGAAATTCATACCTAGGATCTCATCAAAGATCTTGTAGAGGCCGGGCACAAACGTGACATCTCTGCAGTTCATCCCCACATCTTCGTCATAAACCCACATTTGCTGAAGCAGAAAACAAGAGAAAGCAAGCAGTGTCATATTCGGCACACATCTTCTCAGAACATGATGTGAGAAGGGAATTAAAGGACATTAAGGCGCAAATCTGCTCGTTTTCCTTATATGTGACAGATGTGTTATCTGTGGAGTATGAACAGCAAAAAAAAAAAAACAAAACAAAAAAAAAAAAAAAACACAGTAAATCTGACATTTTCATTTGGATTACTGAAATCCAATACGCATCCAATATTGGGCAACACATCTCGACATTCAGCATAGCTTCACACTGCCAAGAATGAAAAATGGGGGACAACAGTGAGGCAGAATCTTAGTGGAGGGACAGTGAGTTAACAGACCTCAAACATTTGAAATGATGTTTCTATACTAACAAAACAAAACAAAAACCTGAACATGGCCATACGAGAACATGGCTGCAGTGAAAGGTTGTGAGATGCTGGAGAAGATGAAATTAAAACACCCACCCATTGACAATCATGAAGATGGCAGGACCGTGATGTAAACTATTTAATGATTCACTGCAGTTCTCACATACAATCCATCGTCCTGCTCATGTACCTGGCTATAAATACGCCCCCACAGCAGCTAGCGTTATTTTAAATAATCCTCCTGTGAGAATGGCAGTCAACTGAGTTACTTTCTGGATTAGCCTCAACAGTTTACCTGCCACCTGTGGGGAGGACAGCTCCACCCACTGACTAGGACTGACTTTTTCCCTAAAGACATTTTACTCTTTGCCTCAAACTTCTTATCGCATGCGCAAGAAGCCATACGACTGCGGTAGTCCCATGTATTTCGATGTGTTTGGTTTGGTAACACAGCAGTCGTGTGTATCTGGGACACCTCAGCTTGTGAAGTCTCACCATCCACTCTTTGCACAACAGCAACATGCCACAGAAAGCACTGGTGTTCTGCACGTGGCTCAGTTTAATGCCAGCCTTACACCAAACAACTTTCAAGCGATTTCACTGTCGCAGTCAAATATCCAATCATGAGTCTTGTATCTCGATCGTTTGGTGCGAGGTGGTCAGGATGGCCAGTCTTTTTCTCGTCTTGATGCAACAATCAAATCAACCGTATTTAATGTTGTCATAAGTTTTAAGTCTTGGTTGTGACATGCCAGAGCGAGTGGGCGAGCGCAACAGAGAGAGAGAGAATGCATGCGCGAGAGCCTGGAAACTCAAAAAAAAAAAGGCAAATCTGCTCAACTTCATTGTTTCACACCTTTTAGAGTTTAATAAAAAAAAAAAAACCTTGGGTAAAGATCTGCATGAGTATACAGCTCTACAGTGAGCTCCAGATCTTTACATGGCCAGTTAACATATCTTCACTTGTACTACTATAGTGTAGGAGAAAGGGTTTCTCTGCTCACAGATTTCCACCAGGTGCATGATGAGAAATATTCCCAATACTCTAGTTGCAGTCTCACAAATAGTGACCCTGCAAGATCCTCAGTCTTTGCAATATCATAATCTATGACAAAACCTCTCTAGGTGTGAGAGGATGCCAGACTTTAGTCTCCAGTCTGTTTAAAGTATTCTCGTGTATGGTTAGCATTAGAAGTGTGATGTGTTCAGACTAATGTCAGATACAGGTCACATTGAAAAGATATTGTGAATGGACTTTGTGAGAAAATCAGATTTGGGCCACTTTTACCTGCTGTGTGAACGTAGCCTACAGCGCTGAAAGGAATATTTTGGCAGAATTAACACAATTATCCCCCTTTTCTCCAAATCTAGATACTTGCCAAGAACACATTTGGTGTCTGAAGTTTGCTTCTTTAGATTTGTACTGGAGCCCATAGGCCAAATCAGCTGGTATGCAATGGAAGCTCAGAACTACTTTGCATTGTACAAAGTGTATAACCATCTATTACTTATCAATTTCATTAGCCTCACAGCTTCAGCGCAAAACTAATGCAGCAAACCTCAAACGTTAATCAGGTCTCAGCTACGTTCAAGTGAGAGGAAAGCTGTAAATTTAGAGTATTCTCTGGGGGCCGTCCAGACTCGAGACGTACCTGTGTGAGCGGCTCCACAGACCCAATGTACGTGTCTGGCCGAAGCAGGATGTGCTCCAGCTGGGTCTTCTTCTGATAGATCCTCTCCACAGACAGCCTCTTGTCATCCTTCTTGGGCTTGCTCAGGGCCTTGTTCTCAAAGTACGACTGAGGATGAGAAAAAGAATTCGAACGGTCAGACACCAAACTCTTACTGAGCAGTTTCTTTAGGGCATGCTGCTTCACACACTGACAGGCTGGTGAAGTTTTATTTGGATTTGCCAAAAAGGGTGAACAATGACATGGTTAAGATGTTAAAAGTCATTTTTAATCCATTCATAGTAGAGAGGTATATGCAGGGTGTCGTCAGGCAAAATAGTTTACCATCAATATTATATAACACCTTAGAGGACGTATGTAGGTTCACTGGTGGTTTTGAACAATAAATAAATAAAAATTAGCTTAGTGCACCCTGGTTCCATTCACCACTACTGTAAAGAATGGTGTATGGGGGCAGCCGTGGGCTGGAGGTAAGGGAACCAGCCATGTGACCAGAAGGTCGTCAGTTCGATTCCCTCAGCCGAAAGAATGTGATTGAAGTGCCCCTGAGCAAGGCACTCAACCCTCAGTTGCTCCCCAGGCGTCATGGATAGGGCTGCCCACCATTCCGGGCAAGTGTGCTCACTGCCCCCTAGTGTGTGCGTGTATGTGGGTGTTTAACTGCACGGATTGGTTAAATGTGAAGGTCTAATTCCCCTGTGTGCAAAACACAGTTGGCAGATGGTTCTGAATTCAATTCAAGAAATCTCTCTATAACAAGTAATTTCATATGAGACCACTGAAAAGACTTTACTTTTTTCAACGACTGAATTATACAGAAATAAAAAAAACCTGTGAAATCCCTAAGGGGTTAACTGGGAAGGGAACAAGACTGCTATAATTTAGTGGTCAAGATGTAAACAGTCATTCATAGTGGTTTGGTGTGAAATGCTGTTTTTAGAGAACCTAAGAGAGTCAGAATTGTTCACGGTGATAGGAACCAGACGTCCAACTAATAAAAAAAAAAAAAAAAAAAAAAAAAAAAAAAAAAACTCCTTCACAGAAAGTTATTACACGAGATGGTTATGCCTGCACAACCTGATGTCTGAGACACTGTGAACGTGTTCAATGCGGAGGGACACATGCAGGGTGCTGTGTGGCAAAATAGCCCCCAAAGAAAACTGATCTTTTTTTCAGGTTTTACCCCATTTCACCATCATCAACATTCCACACAAAACTCAGAAGACATGTGTTGGTTCACTGGTGGTTTTGATGGTAAATTAAATGTCTCTATTTGTGTTGCAGTCATAGTGATGCCAAGTTCCATTCACCAACACTGTAAAGAGTCTGTAAGAATCTCTACATTGAACAATTTCACAATCAATCAAACCACTCGGAATGCCTTTGTAGCAGGTGAATTTACTTAAAGCCCTGGAATTTTTAAAATTTCGACAGGATTTAATGATTAAGACGTAAACAAAGTCATTCAGTGTGATTGTGTGTGAAACAGACTCAGAACTGTTCACAGTGGTGGTGATAGGAACCAGACGTCGACCTCTAAAAGGTCCCTCACAGCAAGTTATTAACACCCTGTCTGGTGTCTGAAACAATGTTTTAATGTAGTTTTGAGATATAATTTTGGCCTAAAACGTTTAACCTATCCATTTATCTGAATCCATTCCATTCGGATGGGTACAAGCAGGGCATTTTGTGGCAAAATTGTCCCCAGAGAAGAATTTTTTTTTTTCAGATTTGCCACCATTTTACCAGCATTCGTAAGTAAAACGGCTATATTTGGGGTTCTAGGCTCCTGGTTCCTATCACCACCACTGTAAACAAACCCCGAGTGTGCAAGTTAATCTACAATGAACCATCCTGCTACCTGCAAACCACTCTGAATGACCGCTTACATCTTAAAAAGTGAATTATACTGAAATTTTGAAAAATCCGTGAAGTTCCCCTTTAAACGTATTCAGTAACCGTTAGCGCAGTGCTAACATTAACGCCTTTAGTTAACGTTAGTTGTAAAAACGGTTGCCAGTCAGCAAAGCGAGCGTAACTCCATTAAACGCTGTTTTAATACCTGTTTAAATATAACTGACGTTTTATTTTTATACATACAAAACCCAAAGAGATAAGTCTTTTTATTACCTTCAGGACTGTCTCAGCCATGTTTCCCTCCGTTAACGTTAGGTTAGCTCAGTATGAACACTCTGCAAAAACCTCACTTTAAAGTCTCTTTTAAGACTTTGTTTACGTGCAGCAATGCAATTCACCCTAAAAATAACCCCTAAATATTGTTCTGCGGTGTCGCTGTCTGACCAAAAGAGTGTCTTTATTGTGTTTTAGCCTGTTTTCTTATCTAACTGACTCAGACGCTACACTTCCTAGCCTCGCCAGCCGGTTTGAAAATTCAAACTGCGGCACAGCGACCTCCCGCCTGCGGAAAGAGCCAATCCGAACGCAGAGGGGGCGGGACTAACAGATCAGCGCGCAGATGGAAGGAAATTAACCAATCAGAGCAAACAGGGGAGGCGAGGCCCAATCAGAGTATACGTATGATTTTTAAACGTACTCACGAGTAAACAGATTACTACACCAGCTTTTGTCGTTTTTTCAGTAATAATTTTGACAAAATATACACAAATATTAATAAACAAATATCTTAAGGCATTTTAGGTGTTTAATCTAAAACTTTTAGTCATAATAGGAACATATAGATTATACAGAAATTGTATTTGTATTATTATCTATTCATTCTGCGTACGATTTTTAAAAATGCTGTATTAAGGGGAGGGGCAATAATACCCTTCATTTCAGAGGAAATCCTGGACAAGCAGCTGTCTACAAACTTTTAGGCATTTCAGGCTAGTTTCCTATCCCAGGATAAAGGCTATATGCAATAAAATGCAATCTGAGCAAGTGAAATTGTCTTAAATGTAATAAATATATCCAATATTTCTCATTTTGAAATAAAAGGGTATAGAAACGTAGGCAAGGGAGTGTCTACAATTTGCATAGTCATGCATATTCATAGATCTTTGCATTCTTGATGAGTGTTAGGGTTTAGGGATTCTCCTGGCCAGTATTTTGCAGTAGTTTCCTTGGCATAACAGTCATCCATAACAATTTTTATCAATTAGTTATTCAATGTAGATTAATTTGTTGTGTTTTTAACAATACCTTTAGGAGTTATGGCTGAACAATTTGGGCAAAGTAGCTAATTGCGATTTTTCTGACCAGTATTGCAATTGCAATTTAAATTGCGATTGTTTTTTATAAATTGATGTCTTTTTTTTAACCAAGAAGAGCAACATTGTCATGCCCATGGTTGGGATGTCACAGCGCACAGGGTGGGAGGTGGTTTGGTTGCTTGTGCTTGGTCTAAGTGATCTACACGATGTTTACAAGCTCTGTATTATTAGTCTAAATTTTCCAGTTTAAAACTTGTGGTTATAACTTAGACTTTATGTAAAATGGCAGCTCTTTTGATTTCTTTCAAATTGCAATTTCGATATACAAACAATGGCTCTTTCAGCATCGGCACGGTGGCGTGGTGGGTAGCGCTGTCGCCTCACAGCAAGGAGGGCCTGGGTTCGATTCCCTGGCTGGGCGATCAGGGTCCTCTCTGTGTGGAGTTTGCATGGTCTGCGTGGGTTTCCTCTGGGTTCTCCGGTTTCCTCCCACAGTCCAAAGATATGCAGTCAGGCCAACTGGACGTGCTAAATTGCGGTGTATGTGAGTGACTGTCTGTCTGCCCTGCGATGGACTGGCGACCTGTCCAGTGTGTATCCTGCCTTCCGTCCGAAGACTGCTGGGATAGGCTCCAGCACCCCCCCCGCGACCCTGACGGAGAAGCGGCTTAGAAGATGGATGGATGGATGGATCTTTCAGCCCTGCAAAGCTTGACTTTTGTCCATCCTTATGTGCATTTTCAGATAACAGGATGTCCTACAGTGTCAGAACCCCCTTTTCAGATTACAGAACAACTTGATGCAGTAGCGACCTTTATATACAGCCTAATAATCCATTAATAATCCGACTAACGGCTCAATCGGAATAGAATAGGTCCATGTAAACACCTCAAGCAGAACAGTCTAGTCCAGGGGTGGCCAACCTGCAGCTCGTTGCCTGCACATGTGCGGCCCTTTTATTTATTTATTTATTTATTTATTTATTTTAGTTGCACACTTGTAACATACGTTGTGTATTTGAGTCACTGCTTGAATATTTTCCATGCTGGAAGAAGCCAAAGCCTGTTGCCACGGTGATGCTACACCCCCGCCCCTCTCCCTGCAAGGAGAACGTCACAGCAGAACCATGCGCTATCCAACTGCCGAAACTCTTGAACCAAGTGAAGTTGTTCCTGGAAGAAAAACACAAAGACTATCCTGAGCTTCTGATCCCCAGTGGATTTTAGATCTGTCTTTTCTGGTGCACTACTTGGACAGCCTGAACCTTGATCTCCAGGGGAAATTAAAGACGCTACCTGATCTAGTGCAGTCAGTGTTTGCATTTGTTAACAAACTCAAGCCGTTTAAAACTTAACTATAAAAAGGGAGAACTAACACTTTTTGAAGATGACACTTAGGTCTGTTCTGAATGAGGGAACCCTGGAATTTTGGAAAATCGTGCCTGTGGAGAAGTATCCCAATGTAAAACAAGCTGCTCTAAAGCTCATCTCAATGTTCCGCTCAACCGATGTTTGTGAATCAGTATTTTCCACCCTGAAACATGTGAAATCAAAGCACCGCTCTGTTCTTACTGATACACATGTGAAAGAACTGCTTCGAGTAGCACCAACTGAATACAAGCCAGATTTGAAACGGATTGTGGAAAACAAAGAATGCCAGAAGTCCCACTAAACTCATCGACATGACAGGTAGGAAAATGGCTTTAAAAGCTATTGCTAATGTTTGTGTAAACATAACCTGTAGTAGTAATGAGCATGTTTTTCTGGCTCTTGGTGTCTGAAAGGTTGGCCACCCCTGGTCTAGTCATTAGGCCATTCAGAATACCATTTCTACCCAATTGAACGAGGTGGCTAATCCTGTAAATAATCCGTTAAATAGAAGAATAATATCCGTGTAAACGCCTGTATCCGATTTCATTCCCTATCGGAAAGTCTGCATGTGAGAGTTTATAACATTCAACATAGCGGAGCAGAAACTGGTCTGCAGAGGAGACGAGGTTTATGCTCTGAGCATTAAAAGACGGCGGTGGGACGGACGTCCAGCTTATGTTTCTCAGAACACGACGTCTTCCTCTCGGCCTTCTTTAATAAGGACGTGTGAAGGACGTTTTCCTGAGTATAACAATATTTTAAAGTTTTATTAAAACTATTTATTTCATTCAAAACACAATCACTGCTCACTGCTGCTCATCTCACTCTGACTGTACTCACGTGATGCTGGTTGTCATGGCAACATCTACACTAAGCGGTTCCGCACGCATACTCGTCATTTTGGATCCGATTGCTTGTGAGCATGTAAACACAGATTTTCATCAGATTGTTGTGTAGAGTGGGAATAAACACCTCAGTCTGAATCTGTAATCAGAATGTATTTAATCGGATTGGTGAAAACCTTTGCGTGGAAACACAGACAGTTTGAGACAAGCTTATACATGCGAACCAGAGGCTTTAGGCATCCATTTCTTGTTAGCTACATTAGCCGTGATACCAAACATGTCTTTGCCACATTTTTTTTAGAAGCTGAAATTCTTGTTTTTTACATTTTTAAGTAATTTGCCATTTATTTTTTATTCAGTTTTATTGATGCAGTTGTTTAAACCTTGCAGCTAGCTGATTTGATAGCGAATGTTTTGGGCTAACCCACAGAAAGCGGACCAGCGCTAATCGAGTTGGCCTGGCGGGGCGGCTCTCATGAAAGCAGGGTCTCAGATTGGGTTAGTCTAGCTACCAGGCATAACCTCACGGATGGCCAAACTGTCCATCAGAAATTGTGCACTGCCTATTCAGGATAGTTTCATCATGAAACTGAATGAAAACACTGACCAGAAGGAAGAGGGCAACAAATCCCACCTGGTCCACCTCAGGTCATTCGAATGGCTGGACAAAACCAACCAGCCTTTATTTCCAACCTTTGCCCAATTGGGCTGTTCCACACTTATAGCTCTGTTTCTCCGGGCAATATTGTCTAGTTAATAAAGGCTGCACTGTCAGTAACCCATGATTCATGCACATATGAGACAGAAAGCAGCCTCCCACCACCACCCACACTCAATTTACCCCTCCTCCATCCTCGCTGCACCTTCCTCTCTCCCTTCCTCCCCCTCTCTCTCTCTCTCTCTGTGTATCTGAATATCTCTCGTCCCATTCATTTCATCACTGCTCCCGGGTGCAGTCAGCGCCGTCTAACGACTTCTCCTGGACAGCAAGGATACATGTGTAAATGTGCACAGTGATTCCGTCACACTGCGAATCGTCCTCCGGCGTCCACTCAGGAGCAGCATGAGCCCCCGTCCCATCAGCTGAGGCTCCAGTGCAGGATCCAAGGTGAGTAACTGAGTCTCTGTCTCTCCCTTTAATGAAAAATTCATGCTTTTTTTGCTCTTTGTTTACTGAGCATCACTTTAACCGAGAGCAGACTGACTGAATTATCTTTGGGAAGCAATACTGCACCAACAACAATCTCCCAAAAGTCAATTATAGGGGTTTAATTTCACACATCTAAAGGACTCATAGTCTAAATTTGATTGTTTTTAAAATTTGTCATTATCCCCCAAACTTGTTAGGTAACTATCCATCCATCCATCCATCCATTTTCTAAGCCGCTTCTCCGTCAGGTAACTATTGAGATTTTATTGGGCCAAGAAACACAACTTAATTCATTCATATAGACATTTTCTAATCTCTCTTTATGTTCTACAATTAAACAGGACTTGTTCGTTTATTGTGCCTTTAAGACCGATACATCACTGCTGTTGGAACAAAATCTCAATTTTTGTCATTTTCTGTTTTTTGGCAAAATATGAACGAGCCTGTTGCTCTATACGTTGTATGTAAATTTCATGATGAATGGGCCAAATGACATGGCCCAAAATGACTTGGAACAATGTCTGGTTCCATTGACTTACATTAGAATTAAAGTAGGT
Source organism: Pygocentrus nattereri (assembly GCF_015220715.1). Taxonomy (NCBI): domain Eukaryota; kingdom Metazoa; phylum Chordata; class Actinopteri; order Characiformes; family Serrasalmidae; genus Pygocentrus; species Pygocentrus nattereri. The sequence continues at coordinate 7,343,555 of NC_051223.1, read as the reverse complement.
TTTTCCCTTCTCTTGTAAAGTTCTCATTTTGGAGATACAAGGTTTTGTTCCAACAACAGCGATACGTTAATGACTTAACATGTCGTGATTAGCTGCATTGTGTCTCGCCTCACCCTAGCAGAGGTCCAGGCTGAAATGCACAAAACGAATGGGCTAAAATCCTCGTGTAGTTCAGAAAAGACTGGAAAGCTTTCAGATGGAAGGCTGCAATGATCGCTTTGCTGCCTGACAGACAAGAACACCACAACGTTTATTCATTTTCTCCATTCATTTCCTGATTTCTTTCACTCCAGTAACACTTCAGCGTGAATGGGCGGGGCTAAACTGCTGTCGATTGAACAGCCAATCCTATGCTCACAGGTGTGACATCACAACCATGAGTAATTCAAAGCTGCTGGCATCTGAATCTTAGCTTCCACACGAACTGTGTGGCCCATGTGGAAAAGTGTTCATGGTTGTGACGTCACAACCACATAGAATTCAAAACAGGCCTTTTTTGCAGCTTAGTTTATAGATATCGCTGTTGTCGGATCAAAACCTCGTATCTCCAAAATTGTAACTTTACAGGACGAGCTGAACACATATTCTACTTTTAATGTAAGTCAAGGGAACCAGACTTTTTTCCAAGTAATTTTAGGTCATTTCTTTTGGTCAAATCATCATGAAATTTACGCACAATATATAGGACTATGGGTACTTTCAAATTATGTCAAAAACTGAAAATCGACAAAAATGGAGTTACAAGGTTTTGTTCTGACAGCAGCAATATATGGGCTGTACGGGTGGAGAAAGAGTGGTAGACTGAAAATATTAGTTTACACATTCTGTCAAACTACTTTTTTCTATTAATTTTAGGTAGTTATTTTTGTTCAAGTCTAGGTTTCCATGATATAAAATTATTTTGCAAGTGGCCTGCCTTTCTACGAAGATGAACTGTGAGCACAGCTGTTATGGAAAACAAATAAAAACGAGGCAAACTGAAAAATCTCCCAGATTTCACCAACATTTGGCACTTCTTTTGCATTTTCCGATCTGCTGATGCAGGCAAAGCTCAGTTTTATCTTTGCCCATCTCTATATCGATTAGTTTGCTATTGTTTTTTCCCCGGCCCGTCAGCTACTTAGCAGTCCTGCTCCACTGATACTTATAGATGGGGCAGCCCGAGTGAATGGTTTCATGGCCATTAGCTCCACATCAGGCCTTTGGAGAGAATGGACATCTTATTGTAATACAGACTGAGTCCGTTCCCCTCACAGACATACAAGGCCAGCAGCAACATCAGTGCTAGCAATCACTTTCTTTCAAATGAGTCAGTATGTGTGTGTATATATGAGGGGGGTGGGTGTGCGGGTGGGCGTGCACATGTTGTAATGAATTTCATGAATGTTTAACCCCTGCTGAGCCCATGATTACTGAACTTGCCCTCAGCTATGGGGGAGAAAAGGGGGTCCCATGTGGATCAGTGCAGACAGCTGTCGGGTAGATGGAGTAAAGTGGACAGAGAAAAGGACAATAGATGAAGATCAAGAATATCTTCCATATACAAATGTCTATGAGGCACACAAGACAGGGCCAGTGTTAATACACTGCAAGTGACTCAGACACAGTTCATTGCAGTACAGAACAAAGCCATGACAGTGTATTTTATACAGTGTAATTAAAGGGAAATTTCACCATTATTTTTAAACCTCTGCATTATTTGCTTGTTGAGATGTAAACAAAGTAATCCAGACTGATTCTCGTTTAAAGTATCTCCCTCATTTCTAAAATAAAGCAGTTTGATGTTGTGTGTTATGTCGTTAAAGGTACCGTTCACGGTAAGAACAGCCCATTTTCAGTTCATCACTGCTTTTATCTGCCTATTCACTCTCCAGCAGGTTAACTCTGCTCATTGGCTCTGAATGCTTTTTGAATGAGAGATGATACAGGACAGCCAATGAGAACAGAGCTCGTTTACATATTCCAGTCTTAAAGGCACAGTAACAAAAATAGCCTGTTTAAGGATAAAGACAGACAGACAGACAGATAGAAGACAGACAGATAGACAGACAGATAGAAGGCAGACAGACAGACAGACAGACAGATAGATAGACAGACAGACAGACAGACAGACAGACAGATAGACAGACAGATAGAAGGCAGACAGACAGACAGACAGACAGATAGATAGATAGATAGATAGATAGATAGATAGATAGATAGATAGACAGACAGACAGACAGACGTGCTGTCACTGGTCTCCTGTCCTGCTCTGGGTTTGCGTCTTTATTTCGTGTCTGTTCTGCTCATAAAAATTTCAGCAGTGTCTGTTCAGCCCAGTCCATTAGCACCGAGGCTCCACTTAAAGCTCTGACCACGACCTGAAGGCCAAACACATTCGGTCAGTGTGGACAGATCTACTGACACAAACAGGTCGGTCTGTAAGCAGAGCTGAAGTGGTTAAGCTGCACTGCTTATTGCTGTGCTGTGAGCTGCTGAGGGCTGTTTGAGGATGCTGACCTCTCCACACCGGTGGAGGTGCTGGGCAGCAGATGGCTCAGAGACTCTGTACTGGCACGCCCCTCAGGCAGGACACAGTGGGAGTACTGAGCGCTCTTGATCTGACCAACTGGTCAACACTGAGAGAGAGAGAGAGAGAGAGGGAGAGAGAGTGTGTGAGAGAGTTAGAGAGAGAGAGAGAGAGAGAGAGAGAGTGTGAGAGAGTTAGAGAGAGAGAGAGAGAGAGAGAGTGAGAGTTAGAGAGAGAGAGAGAGAAAAAGAGAGAGAGAGAGAGAGAGGGAGAGAGAGTGTGTGAGAGAGTTAGAGAGAGAGAGAGAGAGTGTGAGAGAGTTAGAGAGAGAGAGAGAGAGAGAGAGAGAGAGAGTGAGAGTTAGAGAGAGAGAGAGAGAGAGAGAGAGAGAGAGAGAGAGAGAGAGTGAGAGTTAGAGAGAGAGAGAGAGAGAGAGAGAGAGAGAGAGAGTGAGAGTTAGAGAGAGAGAGAGAGAGAGAGAGAGAAAGGGAGATGAATAAAACCAAGTGGACATGAAACGTATTGAAAGGTTCTGCTGTGGAAAACGTGCTGCACTGAATTTGGTTGAATAAAAACAGAATTTACTCATAAATAAAATATAAATACACTACACCTGAAACTGAAAGACACAGTTATGTTAATAATGTAGGTCATTCATGTGGAAATGATGTACATCCCTTAATCAAACAAGTTCAATGAATCTCTTTTTTTCTAATTAATTTTTTCATTCAAATTTTCATTATTTTTGTAATTTCCACAAAATCTATTTAATATAAAAATAATATGTATATATAAAAATAAGTAAGCCCCACCAGATATACAACAATATAAATTAATATTTAAAATCAATTATTAGTAATTAAAATAATAATACATAATAATAAACAAAATAATACATCAGTTTTGTCCCCACAGCGTACCTTTCAATCTTTTAACATAAAAATGCTTTAAGATAAACAAACAAACGAACAAACCCAGTTTTCTATCTCCAGCACGTTTCCTGTGCAAAAACATTTTGTGTTTTCTTCTCCTCCAGATTTGTGCGGCCATGTCGTCCACTCCTCTGGCCGAGACGGAAGAAGACGTGTTTGGTGAGTGACCTCTTCACCCTCCCATCCCCCACTCCATTAGCCCTTAATTTACACACTCTCAGAGTGCATTATGGGCAGCGAGCAGCCGGCTATACACCCCACCCCTCCAGCTCCTGCACCAGATAATACGGTCAGGAAACAGGATACGCTTCTGTACCAGCTCCTCTCCTGTATGGCTCCATGTACCACATACACGCTTGAAGTGGACTGAAATCTATGGAGCTTCTATGGGTTCTTGTTCAGGAATGAGTGAACTGGCCATCACCTCTGACCCCATCCTGTACTGGTGACACCGGAGATAAATCAGTCACAAAAGAAGCACCTTTGCAGACAAATATATAGACAGTTGTCTGTTTTCATACATAACAGTATAGTCATACGGGGTCGGACACCATGAAAGCAAGTCTATTTGAGATCCCTTAAAGGGGAATTCCACAGATTTTTCCAAATATCTACACAATTAAATCTGCTTTGTAAAATTGTTCATTAAAATTGAAATAAGAATTACTGAGTGAGAAGACTGAAACAGGCTAAAACACTGCTGCTGTGAGTCTCCCTGTAAGTCAGAGGCATCGAGTCAGGAGCTTCTCACACCACGTCGTACGTCTTTAGGTATTAACGTCACATGCACCTGCTCATAAAGCAGGTCTGGCCTGATGTTTAGGTCTCAAACTCAAAACCAATATCATACTGATCAAGATGTGATGACAAAAGTCCTTTGTTCTTGCTTGAATTATCTTTTAATCAACGGATTCATCTGCTCAGGAAAGGAGGCCGAAGTACAACCCACGCTTCTGCACGTTGCATGCAGTTGCACATTTCCACCAGAGGGGCCTCCAAATCCCCAAATCTTACACAGTGCAGCTTTAAATGGTTAAGATATAAACACAGTTAATCTGAGTGCTTTGATACTTAAATACTTACTTTGATACTTAAAGGCAAAATAATAAAAACCCCCAAAAATTATTTATTGCTATTTTATATTCAGCAATATTCTATATAAAAACGCAGAACGCGTGTAGGTTCACCGGTGGTTTTGGATAGTAAATAAAATGGCTATACTTGTGTTGTAGTCATGGTGACGCCTGGTTCCATTCACCACCACTGTAAAGAAAGGACTCTCTACAGTGAACCATTTCTCACCAAATCATTCTCAAAGACTTCTTTTACATCTTAAACACTGAATTATACTGAACAAACCTCAAAATTTGACAATTTGACAAACAATTTGAGCTAAGAGTGCAATAATTTAGACATGGGGATAGCACTATGCTAACTGTTAGCATTAGCAGGTATTAGCAGAGCCAGTTTATGAGGATCCTGGCCTCTTCCTATTTCCCCTGTTATATCAAAAACAGGACTGCAAAATGCCAGAGGGCACCCGCGAGGGAGTCCTCAATGAATTGGGGTGAATGGAGCTGAATGGGGAAAACCAAAAGTTAAAATAGTTTCTAATCTCTCACCCAGAACTTTCCTTTCATTTTAGAAAGTAGAAGAATGTATTTCACTAAAAAAGGCAAAGAAAACTGACCTGTATGTTTCCTTTTTTCTACAGCAAATGGCAGCAGGAGGCAGGCTTTACTGCTAGTCACTGCTGATTGGTTGGCAGCTCATTGGCTGTTCGCACTCACTGACGTCATGAACATACATGAGGTGCCGGTTAAAACTCCTACAATTTGAGTTTAAAAGGTCTTATAAACATAACAGCGGTGTCAGAATGTTTTAGGCTGCTCTGTGTTCAGGAAATTATTGTGTTCTTTTACATTAAAAATGTTTAAGCATTTATGTACTGGCGCCCTCTACTGTTTGAGAAACCAGGAAGATATTACAGAGCGGTAATGCATAAATGTTTTTAATATAAAATAATACAATAATTTCCTGGATACAGTTTAAAACGGCACCTCATGTATGACTTTAACGTCTGTGAGTGCAAACAGTGAGCTGCTCCGCTTGCCAACCAATCAACACTCGGTAGCAGTAATGTTAGCTTCCTGCTGCCCAAAACCCATTTACTCCGTAAAAAATGAAAGATACAGGTCAGTTTTCTTTGCTTTTCTAGTGAAATACATCCTTGTACTTTCTAAAATGAAAGGAAAGTTCTGGGGAAGTGATTAGAAACTATTTTAACTTTCCATTTTTAGCAATTTAGCTCCATGTACTGCATCCATTAAGGACTCACAGTCCTGTGTTTGATATAACAGAGGAAATAGGAAGTGGCCATGCTCCTCATAAACCGGCTCTGGTAATTCTCTCTGTAAGTTCTCTGGTGTTAGCTTCCGCTACTTGTTAGCATCATTAGCCTCGTAGCTCCAGTGCAGAGCTAAAGAAGCAAATCTCAGACACCAAACATCTCTTGGCTGATCACTGTGTTTTAGTGTAAGTGAACAGTTGTGTAAATTTCCTTCAAGCACAAACGTCTCTTCTCTGAAATGACTCTACTTGTTCTCCTCTAATGAGGCAGATGGCTCAGCACGCCTGGGCAGCCGCATCCGATCGATGGTTTTAGTTTGTGCTGTGAACAATGCCGCTACTGACAGCGAGCGATTTGCTAGATATTGATTCCAGCATCCATGCTGGGTGTCCACCTCATTCTTTATTATAATTTCTTGGCAGTAGGAAGGCATGGCTAAGGACTCGGCGCTGGGTATGTATGTGCTAATGTGTTAGCGTGCAGGTCATTTAAGGATCAGGTTCTGCCATTTATCTTATATGGAGCATAAATGGGGGTGGGGCTGATCCCAGATCAGTGCTATTCTAACGCCTGGCCTTTATTCTTAAAGCACCAGGGGCTATTGCAGGTCAGACAGTCTAGTGTTAGACCTGCTTACACTGTTCCACTTACAGGAGACTCATCCGACCTTGATGCTTTAGGAGTTAGGCTGTAATTTGGAATAGTGTGAAACAGTAGTGTCTCTGTGTTCCTCAAACTACAGTTTCCAAAAGTGGAGATCAGAAAATGATTGAAAGATACAAGGGAGCAGCCGGAAGAAGAAGATCTATGAAGTCCCACGAAAGGACATGGGAAGAAAAAAAGGACATGTGTGTTTCTATGATGGGTAAAAAAGCCCTCTTGCCTGCAAAATGACCAGAGATTCTTTTCTCAAATGAAAATTTATTTGAGAAAAATTTTGAGATAAATATCTCGGGATAATTATCCCAAGATATATAGGTAAAACGTAAGCACGTTACTCACTCCATCCTGTAGATGGCACCAATGTGTCATTTAGGCAGCATTATACTCACAAATATCTTGAGATAATTATCTCAAGATAAATATCCCAAAATGATTATCCCAAGATATGTTAATCTGAGAAAAATCCCAGGTCATTTTGCAGACAGGAGTTTTTATCCATCAGAGAAAAACCCATGTCATTTTTTTACCTATGTCCTTTCAGGGAGTTCGTACCTAACAACCACCTGAAAGACCTGGTATAAAATGTTAAAGAGGATGGACTATACCAGTTATCACATACTTTGCATGAAAGAGATGGGTTAGAGTGGAAAAGGGTTGATCTGAGACAACTAGTACCCACCTCTTGCTGCAGGAGGACCCCGGAAGTCCAGTCTATCGCACTGGCACTGTGGCCTTCTTTTCTCTCTGGTCTTTGACCTCCCAGACATTCTCTCAGAGCATTTTCACACCTGAAAGTCTGGATCAGGGTTCAGGTTTTTGTTACACTGTATAAGTTTGGTCTAGTTTTGGTTTCACGTTGCAATTTAGTGAGTGCACCAAAGAACTCTGACACACCTACGTCCTGTCGTCGTCTCCTACATGGGCTGCATCTCCGTGCATTGATTGGTTTGTAGAGGAGCGTCTGACGTCAACATGTCAATTCAGCAGGTAGCCGCTCATCCTCTCAGGAAAAAACAAGGTTTACGTTTAACAGTGAAATATCTGACCTCGTCCTCTCCCCGTGTGCTGGCGCAGCTCATTTTCACTTCTGTCCTGGTTCTTTTTCCTCTTCTGTAGCTTAATGGCTGACGATGGCCTGCTTGAACTTCCTGTTATTGGTCTGAAATTCCGAACCATCCAAAAAAGTTTTTTTTTCTTTTTCACACTGCAAACAAACTGAACCATACTTCAGTTTGATCCAGACTGAGACCAGAGTTGGTTTATGAGGAGCCTCTTCCTATTTCACTCATTATATCAAAAACAGGACTGCCGAACAGAGCCAAATGGCTACAAATGAAAAGTTAAAATAGTTCCTAATCACTTGCCCAGCCCTTTCTGTTCATTTTAGAAAGTAGAAGGTTGTATTTCATTGAAAAGCAAAGAAAGCTCACCTGTATATTTCCTTCTTTTCTACACTGGGCAGCAGGACGCTAGCACTATGGCTACTGAGTGCTAATTGGTTGGCGAGCAGAGCAGCTCATTGGCTGTTTTTCTGCTCACTGATATCATAAACATACATGACGCGCCGTTTTAAAAATCCTATAACTTGTAGCTCTTTAACAGCAGTGTTAAAATGTTTTGTGCTGTTCTGTGTTCAGGATATTTCTTTATATTAAAAATGTTTAAGCATTTATAAACTGAGATTTTGCTCAAATGCCCCATATCAACCCATTCATTTTTGACTCGCTCGGGAGCGCCCTCTTGAGTTTGAGAAACCTGGAAGATGTTACAGAGTGGGAATTCTCTTCTATACAAGTTCTCTGTGGAGACCACCTCTTGGTTGGACCAAATTTTGGTCTGAGGCACCTTTTACACCTGCAATTTCAGTTCAAACCAAACTGAAAACTCTGAATGTCGGACCAAACAAGGTAAATGTGGCCTGATGCCAAGATGTATTCAACATGCAGACCACCACAGCTCAGTGGTCCCCTTCAGATTTACCGGGGGGGTCACAGGCCACCCAATTATGTGGTACAGCCACGACAAGGTCTAGTAGGAGTCTTGGTGATGGAGAAACTATGTGCTGGCAAGGAAAAACCTGCAAACATGCTGCTTTTGTCGGCAGCAGTCAGCTGTAAGTGAGAGGCCTGCAAGCAGATGGCAAATAAACACGTGCCTTAATGCCAGCTACTGCGCTACTGCAGTAAATGCGTCATAACACTGTGTAGAGGTCAATGGCAGCACATCACTCAAACAGGTAATCTGTGGCTGGTGGCAGATTAATAAAGCTTCAGCAAAGCTTTATGGCTTCTGTGTTTTATTGCGTGTAACAAGTGCGCGTAGCTTAGCCCTGTTGCAGGACTGAACAATGCGACACTATTGTTGCATGAGCTTGGAGAAACCAGGCCTGTGCAAATGCAAAGAATTCAGTCGCAAATGTGCAAAAGCCTGAAAAGTGTGTGCATGTATTTCTTTATATGCAAAATATAGACAAGAGACAAGAGACACACAGGCCTTTAATTCAATGTTTTCACTCCAGGTTTGGAGCCTCTGCATTGTAGAGTTTAGTGTTTCTCTCTGCTGTTCACACCTCATTCAGCTCAAGAAAGGATTAATTAGCTAATAATATCAGGTATTTTAACCAGGAAACCACAGTTATGCAGTGCAGGGGTTTCAGGACTGGAGCTGAACTCTGAACTAACCATTCAAACCTCATTTAAACCTCCAGAAACAGAGAGTAAAGTTATAGCAGCAGTCTGCAGCTCCGTTAGGGGGACGACTGTTTAGCTCTCGGCTGATAACATTAGCTAAAGTCATCTAAAGGCCAGAATTGTTCACATCTGTGTTCATTAGCTGATGTCGTTTCCCTCCTATGATCAGAGTGTTTTCTCCTCTTTATGCAACGCCATGGCATTACCCACCCTGACGTGAAGAGCCGGTGGGCTTCTCTGCTTTTTACTGCTTTGAGAGACTCTCCAGATTAGGGAGAGGGACTGAGTATGAGATAAATATAAATGTCAGGAAAACACCAATTTGGTATCTTTCTACCAGTTTAAGTGGGACCAGGAGTTCAGGGGGAAACCCCCTAAGCGTCACGGCCTAGTTTATCGACTTTGTCGAGGAAATGTTTTTTCTCTTCCAAAGTACGGAGAGTAATTTTAGCCTCTTTCACCTCTAGTTACGTTTGTGTGGTGCAACAAAGCCAGGAATTTGGTCCCAAATGTGGCAGCCACAACAGAAAACTCATGTGACTGAAACCCTAGGAAACGTGACGGCTGAGCACTGGAAATCCAAATATATCTTAATTATGTCAGGATATGGTAAAAAGCTACCATTTATCCAATTTGACACTGTGGGTTTTCTCTTTTCCAATGATGCACACAAAAGCTACTGCTGTACTTATAGCACCTCCTTGTGGAGAATCTGAGTTATTGTGGAGAAAATGAATTAACTGAACTGTAAAATGTACATTTTGTTTCTATTTTTTAACTGTTAAAATGTACCTCTTGCTGTTCAAGTAGTTTATTAACTTTTTTATCTCAGTGCTACAGTATTTTAATGTGTGCTCAAACACATCTGTGCAATTTTTCTAGCACCGGTGCTGCCTGCTCAAAAAATTTACACACAGCCCTGTGTGATATGATGAAATGAACTCTCAGATGGAAGAAATGTTACTAACAGACCTTTGTTGTTTATCAACATGGGGTCAGATCTGACAGAGGCCGTGCCCGAGACGGAGCGACTGGACAGCAGTCTGCAAAAAGCAAAAGCCCAGCTGTCAATCAAAACCAGGAGACACCGCCCCTCCAGGTCACGCCTCAGAGACAGCCTGAGCTCTACAGAGGGAGAAGATAGCCTCGATGGAAGGGTGTGTGTGGGTGCTTTGGTCTGCTCTTCATTTAAAGCAATAGCTCAAAGTCGAATTGACCAGTTGTCTCAAATGGAGTTAATCAGACAGTCTTGCTAATGTCGTTACAAGTACAGACAAATTTCAGATTTCAAAGTAGCTGCTCCAACTGTGTTTTTAGGTATTCGATTTTTATAGATAACAGCAAGTCTATTAACCAAATCTATTTGATTTAGCACATCTTGAGGCAGGTGTGCAACAGTTTAGGCATGCATTTAGCATAATGCTAACTGGGAGACACAATAGTCCATTAATCGGTAGCTACATTAGCATCAAAGTGATGCTGTGTGAAACTACAGAAGCAAACTTCAGACACCAGACGTGTCTTGGCTGATTGACTATGACCCAATCTCATTATGTTTACCCCTAGCCCTTGTTTTGGAGTATCAAAAACTGCCCGTCTGCAGTGACAGCAGAGGAGGGTAAAGTTCAGCTCCTCAGCGCTGGGCTTTAGTTACATTTAGGGAGTCATATGCATTCAAAGAGGGGGCAATTACTTATTATTGCCCACCACTAATTCTTCACTGGTATGAAGCTGAAGTCAGATATTCGCCAGCTTATTGTTCCAATTGTCCCGTTCCACCTTAAACGGAGCAGCAGGCATTAAAACCGCTGCACCATTTAAGCTGGAATGGGAAAGTTAGCCCGCTAACTACTGAGATATCAGCAAATTGCTACAATTTTTTACTCTTATTAAAAGAAAAGGGCCATAATACATTGAAAAGACATTAAACTAAGACAATAACATAGTTGTCATAATTCTCACATTTGTTGGTGATTAATGTGGATTTCTTTGGTCTGTTGTTCAGCCATCTTGCCAGTTTTTCTGTTTTAAGCCTCTGAAAAACCTTAGTTTGGAGGGCCATGTAGCCCCAACATTTCATCCAACCCCTCTATCTCAACAAAACTCGGGACACCCTACCCCCCATAGAAGTTAACATGGAAATGGAGTAGTAGGGCTAAGTGGTAGGGGCGAGGGATGAGGTGGGATTGGGCCTCCATCGTTTAAGGGGATGTTCTGTACATTTTTCAACATCATTTTAAAACTGCAGAGTGTCTATGTTCTTTCTCCAGAGCTTCAGCAGCCCTCCCCACAGCACCTACTCTCCTCTCCATGCCTCCCTCCGCTGCTCCTCACCATCCACTGATGTCCAGCTCTCCTCCTCCTCACCTGCATGGAGGGACCGAGCCTTCACCTTGGACCCTTTCCCTGAGACTCCGGAGCGGAGAGGCCGGTACAAACATTTGTTGGACACCTCCTCTCAGGAGACCCTGCTGGTGACAACTTCCAGCATCCCCTCCAAACCCTGCACCAGGTCAGAAACCTCCTCTCCAGCCCACCTGCGCCAGGGGGACCATGGCCAGCTGCATGAGGAGGACCATTCTCTCCTGCACCAGAAGGACCACTCTCAGAGTGAAGGTAGAAATTTTGAATATTCATGATGAAGTTCTACTACATATCCACTTTATTAGAAACACCTCCCTCATATTCCACTCATTGGCCACTTTATTAGAAACACCTACATTGTACTTCCACTCATTGGCCACTTTATTAGAAACACCTACCTTATACTTCCACTGACAGAACAGTTCATTAGAAAAACCTCCCTCATACTTCACTCACTGGCCATTAATTAGAGAAAACTGCATCGTCCAGATTGACTACCTCTTGTTGTCTTGTTGCCAAAAGTAAAAAAAAAAAAAGGAACAAAAAAAAAAAACAAAACAAAAAAAACAGCATAATAGTAACATCTCAAAATAACTAGACACTTTTTACCCCTCATTCCAGCATCTTATTAGACAACATAATGCTAACTTAGAGCAATGACCTAAAAATGATTACAGAGCCTCTTTATGGCAATGGGACCCTAAGCAGCTGCTTATGTCACTTATTAGATAAAGACAAATCTGCATGCAGGCTGTCTCCTTCAGTCAGCAGTACCAGACAACGCCATGGTCTCAGGGCCTGGTCCTCACAACCAGCCACTTCACAGCTGCTACTGATAGCATGAATTACCGAAATTTGAAGATGAAACTTACATGCAGGCCTTTTCACACTGAGACATCTTCACTGGTCACACTTTTAATGCTGACCCTGTATTGATCGCATCGTATAAAGCTGGACAATAAAAATCCCAATGTTTAAGCCATCTTTGAAATAAACTTAAAATGTATCATTGTTATTTATCATATTTACTTGTTTCTTTAGAGGTTTTTATACGCAAACCTTACCATGACATTATTTGTGTCCAGATGACAACCATGACGTTGGTTCAGACGAGCCAGGAAGCCCAACAGTACTGTTGGACAAGAAGACCAGAAGACGGTTCCTTGACCTGGGGTCAGTACAAGGATGAAAAGAAAATCGATCTGTCATATTTTTTGCATAATTAAATGGTTGAAGGGGAATTGCACCATTTTTAAAATTTCTAAATAATTCAGTCCTTAAGATGTAAACAGAGTCATTCAGAGTTGTTCGGTGTGAAATGATTGTAGAGACTCAGATTTCTTTACAGTGGTGGTAAATGGAACCAGGGGTCACCATGACTACAACACAATTATAGCCATGTTATTTACTGTCCAAAGCCATCAGTGAACCTGCATGAGTTTATATGTAAGGACAATGATGGTAAAATAGGCATAAATCAGAAAAAAAAAGAAATCTTCCTTAAGGACCGTTTTGCTTTTAAACATTCTGTATGTACCTTTCCATCATGACATAAATAAAATAAATGGATTAAAATACAAAATATCATGAAACATTGAGTGTGTTTACATGCACTTAATAATTGGCATGAAATCTGAAATCAAATTTCTAAAATCAGATTTTGTCAGTAACCCAGTCACCACACTTATACTTATACACTTGACTAATCAGATAATGGGAAACTCCTGGTCTATATGAGTCAGACAGTGATCAGACTTCTGTTTTGCAACCAGCCAATAAACTCACAGATGAAGACGTGATGTGAACGTAGCATAAAATTTCATGGCACAACTTTTACCTGAAATAAAATTTACATTTATGGCATTTGGCTGACGCTCTTATCCAGAGCGACTTACAATTTGATCATTTTACACAGGTAGGCCAAGGCGGTGTTAGGAGTCTTGCCCAAGGACTCTTATTGGTATAGTGTAGAGTGTTTGCCCTGCTGGGGGATTGAACCCCAATCTACAGTGTAGAAGGCAGAGGTGTTACCCACTACACTATCCCAACCACCAAAATATGAACACACATCATCTTAAAGATGAAGAAGATCACTTATTTCCGGTACCGCCGGAACCGCCGCCATTTTCGTGCATGCGCAGACTGAGAAATCTGAAAGAAATCAGAGTAAGCGTTTCATACACTAAGAAATCTGCTTACTGAGCTAACACCTAGCTTCTTTATCAGATTTCTTAATCGGATTTCTAGACCATATTCCGATCAGAGTGTGCTGTTTACGTGACCATTGGATTAACCAGGTAACTGCAGAAATCCGATTATGATCAGATTATTGAGTGCAGGTAAACACTCTAAAGTAAGTATCTCCATTTCCTGTAGTAACTTTCTGTGAGGCAGCTTTTAGAGGTAGACATCTGGTTCCTATCACCACCACTGTGAGCAACTGCACATTTCTCTCGAATGGAGCATTTCACACTAAACCACTCTGAATGGCTTTGTTTACATCTGAGAAGCTCAGTCCTGAATGATTCTCTCTGTAAGACTGATTCAAAGAACTCATTCAAAGAAGTGCTGCTTACGTTTGAACACTGCTTGATGTGTTTCTTTGGACAGGGTCACTTTGCGTCGCACATATGGGAAGGTCAGGAAGGACAGAGGCAACAGACTATCAGCAGGAAGCCGGTAAGGCTGGAGTATGTGTGCTGCATGAGCATCCCTCTGCTTGCCCTGCAGAAATCAATGGGACATTTTGCTAGCAATGGTGTATATTTACATCTATTAGTTCAGGTCACTTTCTTTGTGCCTTGTTCATGTGTACACATTATAGAGAGCCTGAGAAAGCAGAGGGCCGCTCCTCACGTTCCTCCGGACCCCCCTTTGTGACTTTCTCCTGGTTCAGTGACAGAATCAGGGGGTCCAGCTCCCCTAAATCCTCCAGCCAGTCTCCCAGCAAATCCCTGTCTAAGGTAACACCAGCCCTAGTCAGTCACTTCTAATCACTCTTGCATAGAATAGCAGGATTTAAAAGGTTTTTATCAATGGTTTTAGCATCAGTGATGCCTTTTATATCAAATATGTACAGTTTATTTGATTCCTCATACATAACTACAGTAGTACAGAACCTTAAAGGGGAACTCCACCAATATTTCAAAAATTGTGGATACATTTTGGGTAAGAGGGAGAGACAAATATAAGCATCCAGGGTCAGTCCTAAAAAGAGAATTACTAAGGACTGGTCTCCTATGGTGATGTACAAGGAGAATTCCACCAATTTTTCAAATTTCCTGCATAATTCATTCATTATCCAAGTCATTCAGCATGGCTTGATGTGAAATGGTTGATTGTAGAGACTCAGATTTCTTCACAGTGGTGATGAGAGGAACCAGGGGTCACAATGTCTAAAACACATTTTATTTACTGTCCAAAATACCCAATAAATGTACTTGTGTCCTCCTAAGTCATATATGTAATGCTGATGAGGGCTAAATAGCAGTAAATCTGGAAAAAACAAGTTTTCTTTGGGGGCTATTTTGTTCATTTCCACTGATTCCTGCATACCTGAACTATTAAGATGTAAACAGAGTAATTCATTTGTGTGAAATACTCTTTTCTAGAGAAACTTACAGGTGGAATTTAAAACGCATCACAGGATATACTTGGCAGGCAGCCCCCCAGTGACTGACATGAATATAGGCCTTCTCAAAAGTATTGTATGGGTTACACTTTCAAACCATTTGCACAATGCCAATTTGTGAGCTTTGTAAGGGCCATTCGAGCTCTTCCACACCAAACTCACCCAGTCAGGCTTTTATGGAGCTGCTTTGAGCTCTGGGACTCCAGTCATGTTGGAACAGAAAAGGATCTTCCTCAAGCTGTTCCCACAAAGTTAGAAGCTACAACTGTCCAAAATGTCTTGGTCTGCTGAAGCATTAATACTTCCCTTCACTGGAACTAAGGGTTCTGGACCAACTCCTGAAACCCAACCGCATAGCATTATCCCTCCTCCACCAAAATTTACAGCTGGCACAATGCAGTCAGGCAGGTTTTCGCCAAACCCAGACTCGTCCATCAGACTGACAGATAGAGAAGTGTGATTCGTCACTCCACAGAATGTGTTTCCATTGCTCCAGAGTTCAATGGTGGTGCTTTACACCACTACAACTGACGCGTGGCAGTGGGCTTGGTGATGTAATGCTTGCATGCAGGTGCTTGGCCTTGGAAACGCGTTACATGAAGCTCCCGGTGCTCCGTTTTTGTCAGAGGAGGTTTGGAGCTCTGCAGTTACTGAATCACCAGAGCTTAGGTGACTTTTATGCTCTACGCTCCTCAGTACTTAGTCTGTAACTTTATGTGGTCCAACACTTCGTGGGTTGAGTTGCTGTGGTTCATAAATGTTTCCACTTATCAATAATACACTCACAGTTGATCGTCGAATACTTAGGAGGGAAGAAGTTTTACAAACTGACCAAATTCAGTGACCTGTTTAGAACAACCCATTCTTTCACTAATGTATATAAAGTAAGGCTGCATGGCTAGCTGCTCGGTTGTATACACCTGTGGCAACTGAATGAAACACCTGAATTCAATGGTTAAGAGGACTGTCCCAAAACTTTTGCCCATATAGTGTACATCTGAAAAAACCTTCACTTCAGTGTGTTGAGGGCCTAATGTTATTACCATCTGTTCTCTGTTTGGAAGGGATCTAGCATGGATGAAGAGTCGTCTGTTGGTCTTCTGGAAACCCATAGCAGGTCCAGCAAACCCGAGTCCTCCCAGCCATACCGCACCCTGTCTGAACATTCGGATGAGGTGAGGACATCAAGATCTGAATATAGGGTGTTCTGGGGGGTTCCAGAACACCTGAATGTCTAGAAATCAAATTTCTGAGGGTCCCTGAAATAAAGTTAACACATCGCTCCTGAGCGAGTCCAAAATGAAGGGGTTCAGATGGAGCATTTGAGCAAAATCATAGTTTATAAATGCTTAAAACATTTTTAATGTAAAAGAATTCATTCATTAAATGAACACAGGACAGCATAAAACATTTTAACACCGCTGTTATATTTTTAAGAGCTTTTGAACTCTTAAAGTTATAAGAGTTTAAAATGGTGCCTCATGTACGTTCATGACGTCTGTGAGCGCGAACAGCCAATGAATTACTTTGCTAGCCAACCAATCAGCGCTAGCAGTAATGCTAGCATTCTGCTGCCCAAAACCCGTTTGCTGTAGAACAAAGGAAACATACAGGTGACTTTACTTCGTTTTGTTTTAGTGAAATACATCCTTCTACTTTCTAAAATTAAAGGAAAGTTCTGGGCAAGTGATTAGAAAATATTTTAAGTTTTCATTTTAACCCTTTAGCTGACTAGAGACTTGCTTGTGGGTGCCCTCTGGCATTTTGCAGTCCTGTTTTTGATATAATAGGGGAAATAGGAAGAGGCCAGGCTCCTCATAAACCAGCTCTGACATTATAAAGCTAGCATTTGCACCACTTTGGCAGTTGAGTTAGCAGCCAGCCAACATGGGAACCCCCAAATGCAAAGGGGCTTTTTGCACACTAGACTGCATGTTAGTCAAACCGGACCAGTTTTTATACATTTTGTCAAGTCTTGGTTTGGCATTAGTCACAGTCAGTATACATCCTGATGGTAAAAAGTTCAAATGAAGGCCTGTATTTGTGCTACTGATCAGTGTACACTCCCAAAATAATGACATTTCAGCAGTTTTTCTGGCTTGATTTGCAGCATACAAGGCTTTAAACAGAAAAACAACATGCTTTACTACTTTCCCAAAAAGTTATTAAAACGAATAACTAACCCTGGTGAACAAAAAAAAAAAACAGTCCAGCATGAATTCCATGCTGTCCTAAGCTGGCCTATGCTGGTTTACCTGGTCACCCAGCATGATCATGCTGGTTGACCAGCATACCAGCATCCAAAACACAACATATGCAGGAAAAGGGAAAAACAAAGAAGAGCTGCAGTTTTTGATGAAAGGGATATGTGCTCCTACATGCTTCAAAATGATAGTTCTTCAAGTGTACCTTAGTAAAGAAAATGGTTCTATATAGAACCATGAACAGTCAAAGAACCCTTTGCATGATTATCACTAAATGGTTCTTCAGATTGATGGAGAATATGCTGTAGATGGTTCTATACAGCACCAAGAAGGGTTCTTCTATTGTTATTATTCTATTATTCTATTACTGTGTCAAGCCTATAACAATCGACGAACCCTCTTCAAAAAGCTTCTATACAGAACCATATAAAATGCATTGTCCATCGATCTGAAGAACGCTTTCATGATGCAAACAACCCTTTAATCATGCAGAGGGTTCTTTAAGTGTTCATGTTTCTATACAGAACCATTTTCTATACTAAAGAACCCTTAAAGAACCAGCTTTTTTAAAGTGTGTTGGGCACATGTGGATGCAGCAAACTCAATGTAATGATTTCATGCTGGGAGAGGTAAAAACAACACAATCCTTCTGCAACACACAAGAAATATCCCGAATAGATCCCAGAAGAGCTGATATAACAATATCAGTAATTATACTAATCAATAATAAATCCCAAGAAGCCAGTCTTTTAGGAAAAGAATCACACCTGTCAACAGGCTTGCATCTGCAAATAACCCATTTTATTCTTTTCATGTTAAACACAGTAAAGCAGTTCCCGCTCTGGTCAGCAGGGGGTGCAGTGCACCAACTGTTACTCCCAAACACTGCCCAGTCCGAATCAAGTACCAGCATCCATTAGTAGCCAGCGTCCAGTCGCACAGACAGTCGTTTCAAGAACATTGGCATTAAGTTGTCATTGTTGTACTGATTGATTATATTCTCTGACATTGTTTTTTGTCAATTCTACGGAGATGTCTGTGTCCAAACCAGGACAAACGAGTTTGCTTATGTTAGTGTTAGACTTTAAAAGGCTCAGCTGAACCTAAGAAGTCTGACAGAGGCCTACCGGAGTTAAAGCTGGATCATTTGAGCGACCTGTTTATGTTAAAAAAATGAACATATTCTTTTCTCAATATATCTGAGTATATGAGAAGACCACCATGGAACTTTGTCTCTGTCCTTGACTACTTTTTAAACCTTGTAAAGTTTGAATGTATACAGTTTTATACACCGATCAGGCGTGACCACCTCCTTGTGGTGGTGTTAGTGTGTGTTGCACTAGTCTGAGTGGATCAGACACAGCAGTGCTGCTGGAGTTTTTAAACACACTCAGTGTCACTGCTGGACTGAGAACAGTCCACCAACCAAAAATATACAGCCAACAGTGTCATGTGGGCAGCGTCCTGTCTACCACCACGGCAGTGTTACTGCAGTGCTGAGAATGATCCACCCACCAAATAGTACCTGCTCTGTGAGGGTCCATAGGGGTCCTGACCACTGAAGAACAGGGTAAAAGGGGGCTAACAAAGTATCAGAGAAACAGATAGACTACAGTCTAACTAGAACAACAAAGTGCACCTAATATAGAGGCCACTTTTTTTGCATGCAGCTGCTTGGCAATGCAGTTTGCTGGGTCTATTGCTTTGTGGCTGAGCTGTTGTTTTTCCTAGATGCTTCCATTTCACAATAATAGCACTTACAGTTGTCTGGGGCAGATCTAGTAGGCCAAAAATTTTAGACTTGCAACAGAGGTGGCATCCTATGACTGTGTCAAAGTCACTGAGCTCATCAGTACGACCGATTCTACTACAAGCATTTGTCTATCAAGGCCGCAAGGCTATGTGCTTAATTTTATGCAATTGTTGTCAGTGGGGGTTACCTGAAACACCTGAACTCGAGAATTAGGAGGGGTGTCCCAATACCTTTGCCCAGATAGTCTTTCAAACAATTAGATAAGTATATTGTGAGCACAGTCAACTACATGCTCTCTTTATTCACAATTAGCCATAATAAACACAATATATTGCTTTAAACCAGAATGTACCACCTTTATTTCATAAGTTTTACACCTATGATAAAGCTATCAAGGGTGAATTGATTAAGGCTTTTAATTCTACTGATATTGTATTTCAGGCGTGCGAAGGCACCAGAAGTGCGGACCCCTGTGTTGCGAAGAAGAAGGCCATCCTGCCATTTTCAACGAGCGGACGAGACAGGACAGAGAAGCAGAACGGAGTCCACAGCAAAAAGGACAGTGGACATAGCGGAGATGGACAAAAGTTACTGACCACTTGATGGCAGCATGCCTCTGTGATTTAGCGCACAGCACAATAAGCCTCACATGCTAAATTAATGAGGGACAGTCACTTTTCAGATGTAAATACTGCAGTTGTGGTTATTATGTAATATGGAGGCTTTTAAACCTGTACGGTTGGACGGTGGCTTAATAAACTTTTTTTGGAAAAATGATGAACTTTGAATGCTGGAAATGTGTTTTAGCTTAAAAATGTTGGAAATACTAGAAAATACAGGTGAATTATCTTACAATAGGTGCCGCCTTATTGTTACTAACTGTGGAACTGCAAAGAAAATGTATGCCGTTACACAGCTTTAAGTGATACTTATTAGTCCCACAACGGGGAAATTTCACCTCCGCATTTAATCCATCCGTGAAGTGAAACACCACATACACACTAGTGAGCACACACATACGCTAGGGGGCAGTGAGCACACACATACGCTAGGGGCAGTGAGCACACTTTCCCGGAGCGGTGGGCAGCCCTATCCATGGCGCCCGGGGAGCAGCTGGGGGTTAGGTGTCTTGCTCAGGGGCACTTCAATCACGTTCTTTCGGCTGAGGGAATCGAACCGATGACCTTCTGGTCACATGGCTGGTTCCCTTACCTCCAGCCCATGGCTGCCCCCATACACCATTCTTTACAGTGGTGGTGAATGGAACCAGGGTGCACTAAGCTCATGTACTCATGTAGTCATGTACTGTCAGCTCAGGGGATCAAACCAGCAACCTTCCAGTCAGAGGGCCAGTTCCCTAACCTCCAGCCCGCGACTGCCTCCTAAAACGACTGTCCCCTTTATATGGAGCCCCATTGGATAGATCCCTTCTTAACTTCAATAATGTGTGGCACAAGGTACTAAGGTGTGATAACAAGATAATCAAAGAGGGAACCCATCGATTCTTCAAGATGTCCACATAAAGAAATCGCTAATATTTAAATAGAGTCATTCAGAGCAGTTTGGTGTGAGTCGCTCCGTTCTGGAGAAACTTACAGCCAGGATCGTTCACAGTGGTGGTGATAGGAACTAGATGTTTTATGATAGTTATCACATAAGAATTTGGCCTAGAATGTACTTTAAACTTGAGGTACATGCAGGACATTATCAGACAAAATACCGATGTGGTGTGGTGATGTGCTGGACTGAGTGGATGAGACACAGCAGTGCTGCTGGAGTTTTTAAACACTGTGTCCACTCACTGTCCACTCTATTAGACCCTCCTACCTCGTCAGTCCACCTTGCAGATGTGTCTTCAGAGGCGATAGCTCATCTGCTGCTACACAGTTTGTGTGGGTCATCCTCTAGTCCTTCATCAGTGGTCACAGGACGCTGTTGGCTGGACGTTCTTGGTTCTCAGTACCCTGAAGAACAGGGTAAAAGGGGGCTAACAAAGTATCAGAGAAACAGATGGACTACAGTCTGTAACTGTAGAACTACAAAGTGCACCTATATATTAAGTGGAGCTGATAAAATGGACAATGAGTGAAGAATGAAGCGGTTTTAATAAAATGGACGGTCAGTGCTTTTCTCGAGATCTCTGCTTCTGAAAACGGTCAGACTGGCCCTTTAACGGTCAGCTGTGGTTTGAAAACCAAGCGCCCACGCCGATTGGACCGAGGGCGACATGAGTTAACCAACAGTGTGTAAGCACACTCAGCACACTCGACCAATCACAGGGCGCGTTGTTGCTTCCAACATGGCTCTGGTTGTGTGAGATCGGTCTGAATAGAAAACAAGATCCATAATTTTTATCCCAAAATAAGGAAAATTCTCAGGTAAAAGCATATTTTCAGATTACATTCATAAGCACGACATTGATAAATGTCCGTTATGTCACTGTCGAGCGTTATCTGTGCGTTGTTTTTGTAGAAGACGAAGCTGAAGTTAGCTTCTTATTCGAGTCTCCCCGTTCCACCTTAAATGGGGCAGTAGTTACATTGAGGAGCCTGAGGCGCCACAATGGAACTACTGCACTATTTAAGGTGGAACGGGAAATTCGAAAAAGAAGCTGGCGAATAGTAAGACGATTTGACGCTGTAGACTTCAGATTAATATTATTTTTAAATATTATTTTATTTTCTCTGATAATTGTGGAACATTTAATGTTAAGACTGAAATGTTCCGTCGCTACTAACTAGCTGTATAAACTCAGGATGGACTCAGGAGCCAAACCCTTATCCTCCTTTAAAATTTCAGACTTTTCTCCAATTTTTCTTCATAATTAAACGGTTAAGATGTGAACAAAGTCATTCGCAGTGGTTTGGTGTGAAATGCTCTGCTCTAGACAAACGTTCAGAGTCAGAATTGTTCACAGTGGAGGTGATAGGAACCAGACATCCACGTCTACACAGTGTTTAATTTCAAAGGCGTTTCTCTTAAGTTACATACTTAAGGGATACATTTAAAGCTGTAGATATCAGTGTAACTCAGACTTTAAACTTATGACCTAAAACGAGTTATAATTATGGAATTTCTTTTTTTTTACTTCCCAGTTAAACATTTACCTGAAGCTTACTTAAGATCAATAGCAAAGCAAAGTTTATTTATATAGCGCTTTTTACAACAGGTGTGGTCAGAAAGCAGATTTACAGAAGGAAAAAGAAAAGAAAATGCGGGTCTGAGCCCCCCGTGAGTCAGAAGGGGAACCCATCCTCCTCTGGTCTACACCAGAGAGCAAACATTGTTAGTATAAAGTATTATAAATAGGGAAAAAAAGGCCAAAATCAACTTCATGCAAGTGACCACAGGCCTTTTTTTCCATCAACAATCACTTTTTTCAGACAGCTCGAACACTTAATGTGGATTGCCAAACTAAAAGTTCACAGGATTTGATATATTAGGTTCAGTTTATATAGTTGTAAGGCAAAGTAGTCCTATAAGAAAACTTTTTCTTTTTGGATTTACATATTAAAACTCCTGCAGGTTCATTGGCGGTTCTAGATAGTAAATAAAATGGCTATATCTGTCTTGTAGTCGTGTTGACCCCTGGTTCCATTCACCACCACTGTAGAGACATCTCAGTCTCTACAATGAACCTTTTCACATTAAACCACTCTGAATGACTTGGTTTACATCTCCATGGCTAAATTACGCAGAAATGAAAATGTCTGGTTGTCCTTACTTGTGTGAGTCTCATTTTCCAGTTCTGCAAGATGAAGGTGGTAAACCTGAAGCAGGCCATCCTGCAGGCATGGAAGGAGCGCTGGAGCGACTACCAGTGGGCCATCAACATTAAGAAAAACTGCCCCAAAGGCGCAACATGGGACTACCTCAATCTGGCAGGTGTGATTTGGGTGACGCTACTTCACTGTGTTCTGCAGAATTTGCTTTTAATGCTTATAGTGCCCTGTTGGTTGCAGTGCCTTTAAGACTGATATACACCAATCAGACAGAACATTAAAACCACCTTCTTGTTGTGCTGGTACGAGTGGATCAGACACAGCAGTGCTGCTGGAGTTTTTAAACACCTCAGTGTCACTGCTGGACAAAGAACCAAAAATATCCATCGAACAGTGTCATGTGGGCAGCGGCCTGTGACCGCTGATGAAGGACTAGAGGATGACCAAGACAAACTGTGCAGCAGCAGATGAGCTGTCGTCTCTGACTTTACATCTACAAGGTGGACTAACAAGGTAGGTGCGTCTAATAGAGTGGACAGTGAGTGGACACAGTGTTTAAAAACTCCTGTCTGATCCACTCATACCAGCACAACACACACTAACACAACCCTTCCATGTCAGTGGCACTGCTGTGCTAAGAATGATCCACCACCCAAATAATACCTGCTCGGTGAAAGGGGGCTAACAAAGAAAGCAGAGATGGACTCCAGGCTGTAATTGTAGATCTACAAAGTTCTCTCTATATGGTCAGTGGAGCTGATAAAAGTGGAGAGTGAGTGTAAATAAAAGGAGGTGGTTTTAATGCTATAACTGATCAGTGGATGTAAATGTGCTTGGTTCTGATTGGCTGCCCTGAATTGGGCCTCATTCAAAAATATGTCCATGTTGAAACACTGCTTATAACTTATTCATGAATAGGCGGAGCTAAACTGGTATGGGCTGAATAGGTGAATAAATATCAGCGTGTTGGGATTTGCGACGTCACAAATTCGGGGAGCTCAAAGCTGGAGGTTTTTGCAGCTTAGTGTCCACATGTGGACTCTCTGGTCTGTGCAGTGATCAGTACTTTCTGGTTATATACTACAGATTTTTGATACTGAAATTATAAGGAAAATGATTTTTTTCGTGATATAGCTCTTTAAAATGACAGGCACACTGCATGCCTAAATGGTCAGATGCTCGTTTCAAGCCATGTTATGTAACTGCTGTTTTTTTGTCCTGTTGTAGAGGCTTTGCTGGAGCAGGCGATGATCGGACCTTCACCAAACCCCCTAATTCTCTCCTACTTGAAGTATGCCATCAGTTCTCAGGTCAGTCTTTTAAGAAGAAATACAGCCTCACATGGACCAACGCTGCTTACCAGGTTTCTGGATCCTTCTATGAGCAGTTTACAGCTCCTGGTGAAATCATTGGTGTGCAGTATGCAAATAAGCCTCTAACCTATTGCTTCCACTGTTTAGTGTGTGCTGTGGGCATCATGACCAATCCCAGTTCTTGCCATTGTCATCCACAGTGGGGCAGTCATGGGCTGGAGGTTAGGGAACCAGATTCGATTTGAGCCGACAGTGTGTGACTGAAGTGCCCTTGTACAAGGCACCTAACCCCCAACTGCTTCCCAGGCGCTGCGTCACTAAATATTTGTAGTTTTAACTTTTAAAGCATGGCATCATGTCGTGTGGAGCAACTGTCTAATAAATACTCCCAAAATCAGGAGGTTGTGAGTTTGAATCCCAGCAATGCCATAGCCGTCCACATCCAGAAGCCCAAAAGGAAAAGATGCGTGTGATTAAAGGAGCGCCAGGTTGTGGGGAAATTCAGTTTTGTTCATCTAACTGAGTTGCAGACCTAGAAACTGTAGCTGGGAGAATTTTTGACTCAGCTAAAAAATTTGAATCGTGTGAACTCTGGTGGCTTCAAGTTGAGTCAACTCAAGAAAACCCATGTAATCAGTTACTATGTATCATTTTAAGTTGGGCAGACCTCATTGCTCATTACATTGTAATAACTTGTGTATAACATTGTGAGGGAGCTTTTTTGGGTGTCGGTCTGGTTCCTATCACCACCACTGTGAACAGTTCTAACTCTGACTTTGTTTACGTCTCAACCACTATTGTTATGCAGAAATGTTAAAAAAGCACATCACTACTGAAATTTTGATGTGTTAGTTGGGGCTGGGCTGAATAATACTCCAGTATGAATCATGTTGGTATCCATTTCCTTATTTATTATTCGGGAGCTTCTGTGAACACTTTATACCCCACAATATTTTAGTACAGTGAATTATGCCAAGGCAAATATTAATTTTTTGTGACGGAAGTATTATTTTTTCCTGTAGGAACACTAACAAGCATCTGAAGTCTGTGAAGTAATTTAGACCAGCACTAGTGTTAGAAATCAAAGCTGTAATAGTGGCACTTTAAATTCAGCAGTGCTGATACTTTTTTCAATTCAGTTATAATTTATTATTTCTAAGAATTATAACAATAATGCTTAAAACATACACTGTATTTCTAAATGTATTCAGTCACCCATCCAAATCATTGAATTCAGGTGTTCCAATCACTTCCTTGGCCACAGGTGTATAAAGCCGAGCCCCTAGGCCTGCAGACTGCTTCTACAGACATTAGTGAAAGAATGGGTCGCTCTCAGGAGCTCAGTGAATTCCAGCGTGGTACCGTGATCGGACGCCACCTGTGCAACAAGTTTATTCGTGAAATTTCCTCACTACTAAATATTTCACAGTCAACTGTCAGTGGGATTATAACAAAGTGGAAGCGATTGGGAACGACAGCAACTCAGCCACGAAGTGGTCATCTACGTAAAATGACAGAGAGGGGTCAGCGGATGCCGCATTGCAAAGTGTCGAGTGCAGTGGTGTAAAGTGCCGCCACTTTACACCTCTGACGTGTTCTCTGGAGTGACTAATCATCTGATGGACAAGTCTGATGGACGAGTCTGGTTTTGCCGGTTGCCAGGAGACGGTACTTGTCTGACTGCATTGTGCCGAGTGTAAAGTTTGGTGGAGGGGGGGATTATGGTGTTAGGGTTGCTTTTTCAGGATTTGGGCTCGGCCCCTTAGTTCCAGTGAAAGTAACTCTTAATGCTTCAGCACAAAAAGATTTTGGACAATTTCATGCTCCCAACTTTGTGGGAACAGTTTGTGGAAGGCCCCTTCCTGTTCCAACATGACTGAGCACCAGTGCACAAAGCAGGTCCATAAAGACATGGATGAGCGAGTTTGGTGTGGAAGAACTTGACTGACCTGCACAGAGTCCTGACCCGAACCCAGTAGAACACCTTTGGGATGAATTAGAGCGGAGACTGTGAGCCAGGCCTTCTCGTCCAACATCAATGTCTGACCTCACAATTGTGCTTTTGGAAGAACGGTCAAAAATTCTCATAAACACACTCCTAACCTTTGTGGAAAGCCTTCCCAGAAGAGTTGACGCTGTTATAGCTGCAAAGGGTGGGCCGACATCATATTAAACCCTATGGATTAAGAATGGGATGTCACTCAAGTTCATATACGTGTGAAGACAGACGAGCAAATTATTTTGGAAATATAATGTATATTAAATATAGTAATTGTGTATATAAATGTATAATTTATTTTATTTTCATAAAATGTACTTTAAAATATGAATTTACTATAATAATAATAATATAACTTATTATTTACAGTTGATTAGAATATGCAAAAGATTTTCTGCTTTAAAGACAGGAAGTGTAAAGTATTTGTTTGAGTTTTGTCCGTTGTCGAACTCCTTCCATCATGTTTGAGTTTATTTAGATTCAGTAATAGTTGCTTTAGGAGCTGAGAAAGTCAAAGCAAAGGTGTACTTAATTTCTTCTAGTTACCTTAAATTTTATTTTTCAAAGTGTGTTTGTGAATGACCATTTAATTTCAGGCTAAATCATTTCAACGGTAGCACCATAGCTGGCTTTTACCTGTCCTCGCTGACCTAACCAGAATCAGTGAGTGACTGTTTTCCATTTTCCTCTGCCTCTGTTTGTCCTGTAGATGGTGTCCTGCTCCAGTGTTCTCACGGCAGTCAGCAAGGTTGGTAATCATCCATCAAATCATTTCCATTCTGCAGAAGTAATTGTCCTACAACAGCGCTTCACGCGCTCAGCGCTGACTAAGACTGGGTATTAAAATTCAGTACATTTATAGCATTGATTAATAATGTCAGTAACTAAGTTCTATTCTGTGTTCTCAGTGTCATTGAGCCAGTAAGCGTATTAGCCTGAATCAATTTCTTCTGCATGTTCTTAATGTTATAGCTTCTTTGCTTAGCCTGTCATCTGTTCTGGTCAGTAAATTTGCCCACTCCCAGCAACTCGCACTCATTTCTGGCTTAAGCCACGCCCACTCTTTGTAATTTAAAAGCAAGTATGTGAAGTATTGTTCAGGCATAAGTCAGGATATCGGTATTGATACCCAGCCTTATCAATGAGCTTATATTACAGCACATTTAACAGCAATAGAGCAGTATTATTATAATACGATATTACATGCAGATCATACAGCCCATGCAAATGTTTGTGGCTGCATACACCACTAATTAGCATAAATTCTGGATTTGGCCACCATACTTAAAACTTATTCCCCACACACTGACAGTTTCAGTCCAGTGAGTTTCCTGGGTGCTAAACCGGTACTGTAAAGGCTAGGAAATTAAACATTTCTCAAGTGTTCATCGCTTATAGATCCAGCTCCAGATAGGACTGTCCCAGACGGCAGTCCTCCTATTAGTGACCTCTAGTCTACAACATCATTTGCTGGAAAGATATATAATAGAATGTGTTTGTTTGCCTCCAGTTTGATGATTTCTCCCGAGAGCTCTGCGTCAAATCCCTCTTGGAGATCATGGACATGTTCTCCCACTCTCTCAGGTACGACACACAGGGCTATGGTGTATGCAAAGGTGTAATGTTACACAATTATACAATGAATGATAATTGTTGCCCTTTTTAATAGATACACTATATTTCCAAAAGTATTCAGTCACCCATCCAAATCATTGAATTCAGATGTTCCAATCACTTCCATGGCCACAGGTCTATAGAAATCAAGCCCCTAGGCCTGCAGACTGCTTCTACAGACATTAGTGAAAGAATGGGTCGCTCTCAGGAGCTCAGTGCATTCCAGCGTGGTACCGTGATCGGACGCCACCTGTGCAACAAGTCCAGTCGTGAAATTTCCTCACTACTAAATATTCCACAGTCAGCTGTCAGTGGGATTATAACAGAGTGGTAATTCATACTTTGATATAATTTCACAAGCACATTTTCCTTTTCGTGTTCATCTTGATGAATTCAGACTCCACATTAATTCGTTCACCTGTAATTCTCAACTCCCAAGTTTAATTGAAGACGTTTAATTGAGAGAAAGCAAAAATAAAAAGACTCAAACACGCCAAGGCTAAACTTAGTGTTAGGTTTGGGGTTGGTTAGTGTATTGAGGTGTACTTGGTGGTCTTTGCCAACTGCTCATAGCAGAATCCAGTTAGTCCATTAACATTTTTGTGGCCGATTAGGGGTCCACACATACAAAGAAATTGGGAACAACTAATGTAGAGCATACAGAGAACACACAATAGTTCTCTTTTTCCAGGTTGATATCCCCCCCCCCCCCCCCCCCCCCCCCCCCCCTTAAGAAAAGCCCCCATTATAGCACTGTCCCAATCACCCAAAACCATGCTGTCTCATTCACCCAACCCATTTCTCCTGTTAAAAATGTTTTGGTTTTTTTACCATCTAATAAGTGGAATGTAGTACATATTCAGTCCACCGTTTGCTGTTGAACTCTTTAGAGCTGAAAGAGAGACTGCAGTTCTAAAACAGACACAGGGGCCACCAGTGCAGTCCATGTTCAACCATGGTTGAACGTGGAGCTGTGTTGAGCTGTTGAGCTATGTTGAGCTGTTGAGCTGTGTTTCTAGAATAATCTCGTCTGTGAGACTGTATCTGTGTTCTCCTCTGGTCACTCGTCTCTCTTCTCTGCTGCTTGTCCTTAGCTGCCTTGGTAAAGCAGAGGAGTGCATCGGCCTCTGCCGTGCCCTGCTGGGCATTCTGGTGTGGCTTCTGCAGGGCTGCGCATGGTACTGCGAGAAGCTGAGAGAGCCTGGAGCACTGCCCACAGGAGAGGTCAGCCTCAGAGCCTGTCAGGAGCGCCTGGAGATCCTTCTGCAGCGGACCAAGAATAGAGCCCTGGTGCACATCGCACGCCTCGAGGAACAGGGTGAATGATGTGTAAAATGAAGCATGATGACTGGTTATGTAACCGGTTATGGACCTTCACAGAGCAGATACTATTTGGGTGGTGGATAATTCTCAGCACTGCAGTAACACTGACAGGTCTGTGTTGTGCTGGTCTGAGTTGATCAGACACAGCAGTGCTGCTGGAGTTTTTGAACACTGTGTCCACTCACCGTCCACTCTATTAGCTACTCCTATCTTGTCAGTCCACCTTGTAGATGTAAAGGCAGAGACGACAGCTCATCTGCCACAGTTTGTGTTGGTTATCCTCTAGTCCTTTATGAGTGGTCATGGGACACTGCCCACAGGACGCTGTTGGCTTTATGTTCTTGGTTGGTGGACTATTCTCAGTCCAGCAGCACTGCTGTGTCTGATCCACTCAGACCAGCACAACACACACTAACACGCCACCCCCATGTCAGTGTTACTGTGCTGTGAATGATCCACCCACCAAATAGTACCTGCTCTGTGAGGGTCCATGGGGGTCCTGACCACTGAAGAACAGGGTAAAAGAGGGGTAACAAAGTATCAGAGAAACAGATGGACTACAGTCTGTAACTGTAGAACTACAAAGTGCTCCTATGTAGTAAGTGGAGCTGATAAAATGGACAAAGAGCGTAGAAACAAGGAGGTGGTCATAATGTTATGCCTGATTGGAGTGTTTTTTATATATAAAACATACATAGACTGAAACTGAAAGAACAGCCTCTGGAGTGTGTGTGTGTGTGTGTGTGTGTGTGTGTGTGTGTGTGTGTGTGTGTGTGTGATGAATGTGATGAAATAATTCTTGTGCAACGCCTGAATACAGTATGTCCTGCCTGTCTCTGCAGCCTCGTGGACCAATGTGGAGCAAGCTTTGATCAGACTCGCTGAAAATCTCAGCAGCTTGACCAATCAGATGCTGAGGAGCAAGCTAGAGGAGTGTGTTTCACTGGTGAAGAGGTGAATGTTCCGGCGTCTTGCATTGAGCTTTTATGACCTACGTTAAACAGAAATGACTTTCTTATGTCAGTTTTCTGGAAGTGTGGTCACTGTGGATAAACGTTATCATTTTTGTAGAACTTTCAGTTCCCCGAAAGTGTTACGCTAGACCTCAAAATGAAATACAGGTCATCTGGTATGGGGGTGTGAGCCTGTCCAAGAAGGGAGTCAGTGAGGCTGTTAAGCCAAGTAGATATTAGTTGATGAATGTACTGATTTACCCAGCCGTACTGCGCTCAGATACTGTCCTTTTGTAGCTGCTGCTGTGAGGTTTACAGAACACTGGCAAAAACCTCCCTGAAAATATACACAGTATGGTCAAAGGTATGTGGACACCTGACCATCATATCTATGTGGGCTTGTTGAACATCTTCAGTTCAGAGCTATGGGCATTAAAATGGACCCTTTACTGCTATAACAGCCTCCGCTCTTCTGGGAAGACTTTGCACAAAATTTATGAGATCAAACACTTCCAGAGTTTTGCAATAGCAGTAACGGCTGCTATAAACCTGTATCACCATAAGGATGTTTTATAAGAAATTAAATAAATATTTTAAAAATTTTATAGGTGGATACAGAAAAAAAATTATTAGTTTTATAGCCTCTGATGAAAAAGCCATTCAGAGTGTCTGCACATCCACTCAGGCAAAACAATTTTAATTGTAATTTAACGCTTCTCATATCCTCTGATATCCAGTAGCTTTACTGAACATGTCCAAGTCATGCAGCCCTAAACAGCACATCAGTGGCTCTGTCATGGTAGTAATTGTGCTGCTGGTATGATTGTATCAGACAGGGCAGCAAATATATTTTACTCTATATATTCCTCGGTTTTTCTCCTCTTTTGCTTGCGGTCAGCATCCCTCAGATGCTGTGCATCCATTGTGACCCTCCGGTCCAGACCTCCTTCCCTTCAGTTCACGCCTTCATCATGCTGGAGGGGACCATGAACCTGACAGGAGAGACGCAGCCATTGGTGGAGCAGCTCATGATGATCAAAAGGATGCAGGTGGGACTGGACTACAGCTCCCAGCATTCATAGCTGTGTTGCTAAAGTTTGGAATCAGTGTTGTAGCAATGTTAGAGATAACATTCAGATAATTAGAAAACTAAGGACCTGTTTTTAAAAAAAAAAAAAAGGTATGTCCTCAACAGTGACCAGAGCTGTAGATGATTCTAAATTGAAAGCCATGTATCACTGATAATGAAATTAATATGTAGAATTAAAGGGCCTGTATCCTACATTTCTCTCACTTTGTTGAGACTGTGTTTCTGTTCCATTAAGACATGCAGATATATGCTATATTACCAAAAATATTCGCTCATCTGCCTTCACACGCATATGAACTTGAGTGAGCTCCAATTCTTAATTCGTAGGGTTTAATATGATGTCGGCCCACCCTTTGCAGCTATAATAGCTTCAACTCTTCTGGGAAGGCTTTCCACAAGGTTTAGGAGTGTGTTTATGGGAATTTCGACCGTTCTTCCAGAAGTCCATTTGTGAGGTTAGACACTGATGTTGGACGAAGGCCTGACTTGCAGTCTCCGCTCTAGTTCATCCCAAAAGTGTTCTATAGGGTTGAGGTCAGGACTCTGTGCAGGCCAGTCAAGTTCTTCCACACCAAACTCGCTCATCCGTGTCTTTATGGACCTTTATGGATGCAGTCAGACAAGTACAGTTCTCGTGGTAACTGCCAAACCCAGACTTGTCCATCGGATTTCCAGATGGAGAAGCGTGATTGGTCACTCCAGAGAACATGTCTTCACTGCTTTAGAGTCCAGTGGCAGCACTTTATACCACTGCATTCCACGCTTTTCATCGTGCTTGGTGATGTAAGGCTTGGATGCAGCTGTTCGGCCATGGAAACCCATTCCATGAAGCTCTCTATGCTGTTCTTGAGCGAATCTGAAGGCCACATGACTTTGGCCCAGAAGTATAAGTGGCTTAGGAGGTGTGCGTGCGTGCGTGTGTGCGTGCGTGTGTGTGTGTGTGCGTGTGTGTGTGTGTGTGCGTGTGTGTGTGTGTGTGTGTAAAGTTACTGTCTTAGTGGTAAATCTTTTCATGCATTTAAATCCACATTATATGAATTGTTGCAAAAAACTTTTTTAAACTGTAGTGTGCCTTTATCTTTCTTGCTCTGTAGCGAATTCCTGCTCCACTGTTCGTTCTGGAAATCTGGAAAGCCTGTTTCACTGGACTCATCGAGTCCCCTGAGGGTACCGAGGAGCTCAAATGGACCGCTTTCACTTTCCTCAAGGTCTGCATCTGGCGGGACAGTTTCCTGCATTCTGATCACTCTGAGACTTAAAGTGATAGTTTGGCAAATTATTATAACTAATCTCCCCCCCCCCCCCCCCCCCCCCCCCCCCCTCCACCTCCTTACTTCAAATGTAGTTAATGTCTGAAGTTTGCTTTTTTAGTGTTGCACTGGAGTTACGAGGCTAATGCAGCAAATACATGATGTAAGCTTACAGTTGTTTGCAAAATTTGGGCGCATCTTATCAAGTTGCACGTTTTGTTGATTTTCTACAGTGAACACGTGTCTGCACATTTTATTATGAAGTTAACATATTTTGGGGGGGGGTGTAAATAAATAAATAAATAAATAAAAACATCTCTCTTCTGCTTTCAGATTCCACAGGTTTTGCTGAGGCTGAAGAAGTACCCGCAAGGAGAGAAGGTACGTTTAAAGCCCACTACACCCTCCATCTGCTCACAAGTGGCTTGTGAACAGTGGTTAAGCATGGCAACAAATATGAATGCACTCCCCACAAAGCACCCTCATTTGCCTAGATGCGGGCCTTGATCCCAAAATCCAATTGAATTGTGAAGCCGTTACATATGTGAACACCACCTGCGCTCTGATGAACTATATACATTATATTAGGTCAGATTCATTGCATATAACTCAACTCTGCTCAACTGTCCAAGCTTTTAAGCAGGACTTGCAGCTGAAGTATTACAGGCTTTTTCTCATAGCTTTTTTTCAGGCTGAGGTTTTGAAGTTAGCTGTAAGTAACTGGGATATAAACACAAACCCACACGGCTCTGTGTGCTCTCTCACCAGGACTTCATGGAGGACGTGAACATGGCGTTTGAGTACCTGCTGAAGCTCACGCCGCTGCTGGACAAAGCAGACCAGCGATGCAAGTATGTCACAGTCAGACACACCATTATTGGGCCTAGAAAGACCATTAGCATGTGTAGCGTGGGCTTGCTGATTTATTTAATTGCAAGACTCCAGTTCCATAAAAGGTTGGGACAGTATGTAAAATTCAAATAAAAACAGAAAGCTGTCATTTGTACAAATGAAAACAGTACAAAGACAATCAGCTTCTTTTTTTTTAAAATAAATGTCTAAACAGGAGCAATTTAAGATGAGTAATGTTGGTAAATGTTCAAAAATCATCTTAAACATGTGCTTGAGTTTTAAAGAAGTAAAGGCCTCGTCCTTTGTGAGCAAGGATAGGTCAATGCTCACCACCTGTGATCATGATCCATCTGTGATGGATATGACCACATGGCCAAAAACAGACGTTTTTTCACTACCATGCACAGCAGATGCCATATGTCAACAGTCTCAAGAAATGCCTCTGACTTCTCTTGATGTGAGCTCCTCTGAACTGGACTATTGCACAGTGGAAATGTGTGCTGACGTTTGACAAGCCAACCTTTCAGATTGTTTATAAAAAATAATGGTTGTGGTCTCTGGGACAAAGAAGGAAAGGATTGCCCAGATTGTTACCAGCGTAAAGTTCAAAAGCCAAGGTCCGTCATGGTGTGGTGTGGTATTAGTGGGTAACCTGCACATTTGTGAAAGTACCGTTAACCTAATTCATACACACACACTATATTTCCAAAAGTTTTTGCTTGTCTGCCTTCACACACGTGAACTTGAGTGAGAGCCCATTCTTAATCCATAGGGTTTAATATGATGTCAGCCCACCCTTAGCAGCTATAACAGCTTCAACTCTTCTAGCAAGGCTTTCCACAAGGTTTAGGAGTGTGTTTGTGGGAATTTTTGACCGTTCTTCCAGAAGCGCATTTGTGAGGTTAGACACTGATGTTGGATGTTGAGGTCTGGCTAGAAGTCTCCGCTCTAATTCATCCCAAAGGTGTTCTATCGGGTTGAGGTCAGGACTCTGTGCAGGCCAGTCAAGTTTTTCCAGACCAAATCCGCTCATCCATGTCTTTATGGACCTGCTTTGTGCACTGGTGTGCAGTCATGTTGGAACAGGAAGGGGCCGTCCCCAAACTGTTCCCACACAGTTGGGAGCATGAAATTGTCCAAAATCTCTTGGTGCTGAAGCATTAAGACTTCCTTTCACTGGAACTAAGGGGCTGAGCTCAACTCCTGAAAAACAACCCCACACCATAATCCCCCCTCCACCAAACTTCACACTTAGCACAGTGCAGTCAGACAAGTGCCGTTCTCCTGGCAACCGCCAAACCCAGACTCGTCCACCAGATTAGCAGACAGAGAAGTGTGATTTGTCACTCCAGAGAACACGTCTCTAGAGTCCAGTGGCGGCACTTTACACTACTGCATTCTACGCTTTGCATTGCACTTGGCAATGTGTATATGTATTGTACACACACACACACACACACACACACACACATTTTGTACAAACATATGCTGCCTTCTAGTTGATGTTTTCTGGGGGTGTCCATGCTTATTTTAACGCGACAGCACCAAGAAACATTCTGCACATGTTACAACAGCTTGACTGCATAATCAGAGAGTGTGGGTGGTAGACTGGCCTGCCTGCAGTCCAGACGTTGTGCCCATTGAAAACGTGTGGTACATTATGAAGCTCAAAATACAATGAAGGCGGCCCTATACAGGATAAACAGAATTTACTACTCACTCACTCACTCACTCACTCACTCACTCACTCACTCACTCACTCACTCACTCACTCACTCACTCACTCACTCACTCACTCACTCACTCACTCACTCACTCACTCACTCACTCACTCACTCACTCACTTCTAAGACGCTTATCCTCCTGAGGGTGTTGAAGCCTGTCCCAGTGCTCATTGGGCGGAATGCAACACTCTGGACAGGTCACCACTCCCTTGCAGGGCAGCTTAACACTCTTATTTATTAGCAGGTCACATACTGTCCCAACGTTTTTCAAATTTATTTAAAAAACATAATTAAAGGAACACATTGTACATTAAACATAGCCATGTAAGATTTCACTTCACACTTCACAGTTTTGGCTCTCACTTTGAACGAAATGTAAAAGTTTAAATGAAATGACTTTTTAAGTGTATTTGTTTATTAGTCTTTAAATAGAATCCTCTGACAACTCGATTACAAACATCAGCACACAAGCTATAAAGCATTCCAACAATAAAGATCTTGACATTTTTATATATTATCACATTTCTGTTCTGTTAGGATGTTATAAGTGTCATCTGTTTAGGGAAGTTCAGGCCATAAGCCACTCAAGGCATCTTCAGGTGCAGGAACGAGGTGGATACTCAGAAAAGCATGTTGTGGCTTAATTTGTCATGATACATTAACATCACATTGCCCAGCTCAGTAATTTATATGTTTAAGGCCCAATCCCATTTCACCCTTTGCCCTACCACTTAGCCCTTACACCTTCGTTTTGTCTGTCTAAGGAGTAGGGTGTCCCGCTTTATGTTGAGATAGGGTTGGTAGGGTGAAGTGTCAGGGCTATATGACCCTCCAAATGGAGATTTTTCAGAGACTCAATTCAAATAGACACCAACCAGCAAGGTGACTGCAAAAGAGACCAAAGAAAGCCACAAATGGGAGAATTTTCTCCTTTAAAAAATTACGATAATCACTGTATTTATATATCTCAATGTCTTTGGGCCGGGTCCACAGAGCAGCGCTAGTAGCTGTTAATGAAGTAATGCTCTTTTTAGTTGAGGGTCCCATTTTGTAGAGGAAGATTCAACCACTACCCGTTGTAACTCAGTTCCAAGGGGCAAGGAGACACTCGAAAACAAGGGGTAAAAAATAAGAAATGGGAGTGGGCCTAGGTGTGATCTTACGTGTGCGTTTATTGGCTGTGTTTCTTTCCTTTGTGTGTAGCTGTGACTGTCTGAGTCTGCTGCTTCAGGAGTGCAATAAACTGGGCCTGCTGTCCGAGTCCAACACGGTTGCTCTCACTGCCAAACGGTAAGGCCTTTTTTTATCATCAGTGACAATAGTCTGACCGTCCGGTGCACTCAAACCTGCGCCCACTGCTAATTCCTTTTCATCTGCCTTTCTATTTAGCTTCCCTCCTGTTGTTTCCTCCATTTCCTTTTCTCTTAGGAATTATATTGCTGGTCATTAGGGGAGTCACAGTATACATTTTAATATATATATATATTTTTTTTATATGGGGGTTGCGAGATGACGAATGGTCTCCGAATCGAATACAGCTCCACTTAATGCTATAAAATGGGAAATGTATGATAACTGGAATGGCTTCTTTAGTTCTGTATTGCAAAATCCCTTATATTCCTAAAGGTAATAACCGCAAAAGTTAAAAACATCCACTGCACAGCTCCTGGAACTGGAAAAAACTGGCTTGATTAGCCAAGCTGTTTAATATGGTGAGTCTAGTGCAGTAATGATGGATCGAGAGTGATGCACTGATGAATGTTGACAGTGTGCTCTAATTGCTCAACACATGGGTCAGATGCCTGTGTTAATAACTCACATACGCTGAATCATTCGGGAAGATATTGTCCAGATGTGTCAGCTACCGGAGTGAGGAGAGAACGCACTGCTATAGTAAGACTTTCAGTTCCACCTTAAATGGAACAGCAGTTACATGCTACTGCTGCTCTATTTAAGGTGAAATGGTAAGTTTTAATAAGAAGCTGAATAACAAATAGGAAGCCAGCTTGAGCCTCATGGGAAACTCAGCAGCTACTTCCCCTCACTGGATGATAATAGCCTGTACTTTACCTTTACGTGTGTATGTAAATCTCTGTGTTTTCAGCCTTGTTACGTTGCCTAATGTACATTTTTAAGATAAACACAACATCAGCATTGATAAGAGCACAGAAATAGTCGCCCTTAAAGGGCTACAAATGGACTGTTTATTAGTAATTCACCTATTTGGCCATTATTACCTTTGTATATGACATTTTGACATAGCAAAGAAAAGTAATGACTGAAGGGTTTCGTTCCAAACACATTATGGACCACTTGCGGAAATGTTCTTGTTGGATAATATACACTGTTAGAAATAAAGGTACTATGCAGGTACATGATCCATTAATCAAGGTACAAACACTAAGTGTACCCTCAAAGGTGCAACAGCAGTTTTAGGGTCCAACTGTGTACCTTAAAGAAGTTTATCTTAGTGGAAAAGTAGACATTTGTATCTTTTTATAAACTAATGTATTAAAAGAGACCCAAGCCTGGAGGTGAGACAGGGTGTGGAGCCAGTACAACTTAGAAAATATCATTTCTGGTACCGTTATGTTCCCTGACTAAAGGTAAAGGGATGTACCCCTGAGGGTACCACCACAGTGACAAAAAGGGTACTGCCCCAGTGACGGTGTCATATTTTTTGTGTGTTGTTGGGAGTGACCTAAAAGACAGGAGGCTGAGCTGGAGGTGGCGGAGATGAAGATGCTGAGATTTCCGTTGGGAGTGACAAGGCGGGGACAAGATTAGAAATGAGCAGATCAGAGGGACAGTGAAGGTGAAGCAGTTTGGAGATAAAGCCAGAGAGGCCAGGTTGAGATGGTTTGGACATGTGCTGAGGAGGAATAGTGGATATATTGGGCAAAGAATGTTGGAGATGGAGCTGCCGGGTAGAAGGAGAAGAGGTAGACCTCAGAGAAGGTTTATGGATGTAGTTAAGGTGGACATGGAGATGGTTGGTGTGAAAGTAGAGGAGGCAATGGATAGGGCAAGATGGAGGCAGATGATCCGCTGTGGCGACCCCTAAAGGGAGCAGCTGAAAGAAGAAGAAGAAGAAGAAGTTGGGAGTGACCTCCCTACATGTCATCTCGATGATGGTAAAATCAGAAAAACGTTCATTTCATGGTGCCTTTTTTGCTTTGAATGCCCTGTGTGTACCACTCTACCATGAATACATTTAAAAATGACATTTTAAGCCAAAAGTTGAGGCTTTGGGCTATGTTTTGCCTCAAGGGGGCCTGCATGGACATTTTATGCCAAAATCTCAAGTACTTTAACTTTTCTATGAGGGAGCTTTTAGAGGCTTCAGACGTCTGTTTCCCTTCACTACCACTGTGAGCAGTTCGGAGTTTCTCTAGAATGGAGCATTTTGCACCAAACATCTCTGAATTACTTTATTTATGTCATTTAGTTATGTAGAAATTTAGAAAAATTGGTTCTCTTCTGTGTAAAAACAGGCCTTTGCACAACAATCAGGTGCGTTTTTCAGCATCTGTTAATCAAAAATTTTCAATAACCGTAAAAAGTCCCTTGGTGTCTGTCTGTGTTTCTGCAGGGCGGAGGACAGGGAGTACGCCCCGAAGCTGAAGACAGCAGAGAACGCCAACATCCAGCCCAACCCGGGCCTCATACTGCGCGCAGAGCCCACTGTCACTAACATACTTAAGGTGCCCAGCATTGATTTACTTCCAGCTTACCATAACATATCACTGCTGATCATCCATGTACTTTCCTCTGTTTCCACATCCTGTCCCGCTGTGAGTCATGAGTCACTACTCCACACCTGTCCTGAATCATAAGTAGGAATATCAGTGTCTCTCTGAGCTGGGAAATATGTATGGAATTTGTATTATTTGTCTATTTAAATAATGATGATTTTTATAAAAGCTTCACATGGAGAGACGCTTTAAATGCAGCGTCCCATAAAATACATTAAAAAGTCATTATAATTGATTACATTCCTTTAAAATTCCTTAAATTATACAGAAATGCGGAAAGTTCAGACTTTCTTTTAAAAAGAAGGAAATGAATAATTATTTCTTTGAAGTATTTTAATTTGAAAATAGTTATTCTTTCTAATAATTTATACTTTCGTTACATTAAAAATATATTCAAATATAATTGCAATTCATGAAAGTAAATTGAAGCATAAAGCAGAGCGTTACGATCAAATCAACTTTCATTAAGCTACATTTACACTTTTCTTAACCGCAGACAACTGATCATGTGACACAAGCTGTGACAAGCATCATGTCAGATATTATGCCATGTGTCATGACAATTGACAGTAATGGTAACATGACACACACCATTACTGAACCGAACCCATGATGGTACATGACATCTGCCATCACATGTTAATGCTGTGGTTATGTAGCAGCGTTCAAGTAATAATAGTGCATTCGTTTTGAAATAGCTGGAATAAGAAATGCTTTCGCTCCATGGCTTTGAATTAAGTTGAATTAAAGTGATTATTTCATTAAAGTACATTAAATGATACATTTCCATACAAAATTCCATGCTGTACTTAAAGAACTAAGTAAAAATTCCGGATGTGTTTCTAGCATATTCCAACTGTGATGATGTAAAGGTACCCTCCCTTTTACACATCACAGCATGAAGACTGGTCATATATACTTACCTGTACTTACCTGAGGACTGATTATCTTTTGTGTTGCAAAAGCGAACTGAATGGGTTCACCTGAGCTTTATCTACCTGGGTGAGTCCATCCTCTATAGAAGAGGAGGGAAGGACAAGACCAGTATGAGAGAGAGAAAATTCCTTTTAAGTGTACATTGAAGCATAGATAGACATGTACATGACCTGAAGTAAATATAACGATAAATGAAGAACGGCAAATGTATTTTCTCTTGTCTGTAGTTATATTTAATTATCTGAAGCACTTGTTTTAACCCAAGACAGTAATGGTTTATCCTAGGGGAGGAGCACCCCACATAAGAGGGGGATCTATTCTTTCAGTTGACTAGATAACTGGAGGTTATGAGTGAGCAGAAAGGTGGCGGGAAGAACCACCTCTCGGTCCAGCTGTGCTCATTCTAGTTACTGAGACCATTTGCCTGACGCTACCCAGAAAGTGTGTCCCCGCCGGGTTGAGGCATGCACTTTAACACACCAATAGATTCGTATGAATTCATTCCAGTTGGCTCGGTGGCGTAGATCAGAGCTAAGCAATGCAAAACATGAACCTGTGCCAAACTTGAGAACCAGCATTGACAACCACTGGAATGTACTGATGCTGTGGATCAGGTGGATAAATATACATGTTAAATGCCCTGGAACTGCAGTTAAAAACGTGACACATTTTGTTTCTCTCTCCCTGTTTAGACTGTGGATGCTGATCACTCCAAGTCTCCGGAGGGATTACTGGGAGTTTTGGGTCACATGTTGTCAGGGAAGAGTCTGGACTTGCTCCTGGCGGCCGCCGCAGCCACGGGGAAACTCAAGTCCTTCGCCCGCAAGTTCATTAAGTAAGCTAATGCTGAAGACTGATTGGCTGGGATTTAGTGCTGAAGACTGGCTAAGATTATCAGTCAATCTGGCTAAACGTTCTGACTCCTTTTTCTTTTTCAAATATCACAGTATTTGTTGTAAAAAGCGGCATGATCAAGGCTGTTTGGGTTTTTCCAACATGGGCTGTGTTTACATGCGAATTTGTGTTTCCATTGGTGGTTTTCGCCAATCCGATTGAATTCATTCTGATTTTAGATTTGGAGTGAGGTGTTTATATACTCGCTCTACTCAACAATCAGGTGAAAATCTCTGTTTACATGCACAATACAAGTAACCCAAGCCAAAATGACCACTTACTGTAGACGGTACTTTGACAATGGGCATTATGTGAGTCCACCACACTTCCTTCATGCGAGTCCGTGTTGATGTGCTGCTCTTTTGGTAGGGACTGCTGTATCAGTGTGTTCCCACCAGCAGGAAACTGAAGCAGGGTTCCCAAGGGTCCCAAGACCACAGGTTAATTTCTTTGGTCAAGCCAGAGAAGATCTGTGGGCCCTTGGAGGCTTTATTTCCTAATAATAATAATAATAATAATAATAATAATGTTACATTTATATAGCGCCTTTCACAAACCCAGGGTTGCTTCACAGAGTATGGGC
Source organism: Pygocentrus nattereri (assembly GCF_015220715.1). Taxonomy (NCBI): domain Eukaryota; kingdom Metazoa; phylum Chordata; class Actinopteri; order Characiformes; family Serrasalmidae; genus Pygocentrus; species Pygocentrus nattereri. The sequence continues at coordinate 7,302,451 of NC_051223.1, read as the reverse complement.
AAAAAAAAAAAAAAAAACTGGAGGAGGAGGAAAAATGTGCATTAAAGAGAAAAGTCTTTAAGTCAGATTTGAAAGAGGAAAAAGAAGAGCTGTCCCAGAGGGATTGAGGAAGAGAATTCCAGAGTTTGGAGGCCGTGGCACTGAAGGACCTCCCTCCCAAAGTGGAGAGTCTGGTGCTGGGACAGCAAGTAAGTTATTGCAGGAAGACCTGAGAGAGCGAGAGGGAGTCAGTAGTAAGAGGTCAGCAGTTCTCTGAGGTGTAGGGGGAAGCAGGTACTTAGAAAGTGAGTATTAGAATTTTAAACTTTATACGGGACGAGACCGGTAGCCAGTGTAGCTGAGAGAGAATGGGGGTGATGTGAGCGGAACGCTGAGTATGGCTGAGAACTCTAGCCGCAGAGCTCTCAATGTACTGTAGCTTTAGTATAGACTTTACAGGGAGACCAACAAAGAGGGAGTTACAGTAGTCAACATGGGACATAATGAAGGCATGAACCAAAGTTTCTGCAGCTTTCAGTCAGGAACGGTCGAAGACGAGCAATGTTAAGTAAATGAAAGAACGCAGTCTTAGTGAGGAACTTGAAATGCAGATCAAAATTAAGTGATGGGTCGAGTAAAACACCAAGATTTCTAACAACAGGTGCAGGCTTAAGGAGCAGGCCATCAATACTAACTATTGACAAAAACCTGTTGTAAAAAGCGCTATATAAATAAACTTTGCTTGCTTACTAACTGAAAAAACCTCTGAAAAAAACTGAGAAAATCTTCTGCTCTGTCAAACCTAGTCTAGCTACCAGGAAGGTCTTCAGGAGTCAGGCTTGGTGACCACTGCCAAATATTTACCTCTTTAAAGCAAAAATGTCCATCTTAATTTCTGTTAGAGCTGCGTTTGCTCTGATCGTGCAGTGAAATGTTTTTTTTTTTTTTTTTTTTTTTTTGCAGGTTGAATGAGTTTCCAAAACACATCAGCGGAGAAGGATGTGAGTTGGATACTCTTGATCATACATTCTTGCTCTCCTTCGACAGAGAGTAAATTGAAAAAGGTTGGGACAGTATGTGAAATACTAATAAAATCAGAAAGCAGTGATTTAGTTCAGTTCTGTTTGTCCTGTGTAATATTGGGCAGCACAAACACAATATATTTAATGTTTTACCTTATAAACTTTTTTTTTTCCGTCAAATGTATGCCTATTCCAAATTTGATGCGTGCATTGTTTACTCTGTAAACGTTTGGGGACATTAACCCAGCTTTGAAAGTGGATTTACAAGCTTTTAGCTGCATAACTGTGCAGGGCTTTCATTGGTGTATTTTGAACTTCATAAACTGACACGTTTTTCAGTTCAGACAGGCCATTACAGCCCTGCACCACCACTTTCTGATCAGCATCAGCCATGCTGTTGTAACATGTGCAGAATCTTCCTTGTCATGTTGAAATAAACCTGGGTGTACCTGAAAAAGATGATGTCTAGAAGGCAACATACATTCACCGGCCACTTTATTAGGTACCTTGCTAAGAAAAGGTTGGACCCCCTTTTGTCTTCAGAACTGCCTTAATTCTTCGTGTCATACTTTCGACAAGGTGTTGGAAACGTTCCTCAGAGATTTTGGTTGGTTATTTGAGTTACGGTTGCCCTTCTATCATCTCGAACCAGTCTGCCCATTCTCCTCTGACCGCTCACATCATTCTTTGTAAACCCTAGTGATGGTTGTGCGTGAAAATCCCAGTAGATCAGCAGTTTCTGAAATACTCAGACCAGCCCGTCTGGCACCAACAACCACGCCAAGTTCAAAGTCCTCTACATGCCTAAATGCATTGAGTTGCAGCTATGTGATTGGCTGATTAGCTATTTGTGTTAACAAGCAATTGAATAGATGTACCTAATATAGTGGCCGGGGAGTGTATATTGCTCCAAAATATGTAGATACCTTTCACAATGCCTTCACAGATGTGCATGTATAATAACATCCCCTTCTCCAACACAATAACAGAACTTCGCTTTGGAACTTTTTGCTGGTAACAATTTGGATGGGCTTTTTCTTCTTTTGCTCAGAGAATACAGCGTCCGTTATTTCCATAAACTCTCATCATACCACAGTACACGTTTCCACTGTGCATCAGTCCACTTCAGATGAGTTTAAAGAAGTCTGAGGCAATTCTGAATATTGTTGAATATGGCTTTTACTGTGTGTAGTACACTCTTAACTTGCATTTGTGGATGCAGCATAGAATGGTGTGTATTGACAGCGGTTTGTGAAAACATTCCCAAGCCCAGGTAGTGATATTGCACACAGAAGCATGTGTTTTTATGCAGTGTCATCTGAGGGATTGAAGGTCAGTTATGCTTTTTGGCCTTGCCCATTATGCACATAGATTAGTCTTTTGATATTATGCCCCATAGAGGGTGAATTATGTAATGCGATCGTTGTTTTTTTAACAGTTGGAGTATTCGTTGAGATTTTTGGAAAAGTGGAAAGCCTCGACCTGGGTGTACAAACATGTACCAGCATTTTTTGGAATGTGTTGCAGGCACCATTTTCAGAACGAGTATAGATTTACAAAAAAACGAGGTCACTGCTTTCTGTGCTTTTATTTGCATTTCACACTGTTACAGCGTTTCTGTAATTGAGGTTTCTAATTTCTAATAATTCTGAGCCAAAGTTGTAGCAGTACAGCAGTGTAATTTCCTTATTTTTCCAGCTAAATCTGCTTCAGTGCGAGCTCTGCTGTTCGACATCTCCTTCCTAATGCTCTGCCATGTCGTCCAGACTTACGGCTCAGAGGTCAGTATGCCCACACGTACACGCTACAATGCACTGATCATATGCTGTATAAATAACTGCTACTGCAACTGCGGTAAATACCTGTGAACTGACTCACACTCCATGCATAAAACGTAGGTGTCATTTAAACGGACACATCAGTGCTTTTGCTTTCACTTTTTCATATGTGGGTTCAGAGGAAAATGCACATATGAGTTATCCAGCACCTGTGGCTTTCCAGATGTACTGTCTGTGCTTTCAGTACTTTAGAAGTAAATATCAATTGTTTTGCTCTATGCTCTGTTTTAAGTCTTAGAAGTCAAAATATAATATGAGGCCAATTTTGCTGCAGATGCTTGTGCAAAATTATTCTAATTTGATGATAATATCCTTTGAGTTAGAAACAATTTGTATGCTGCTGTAAAATAAAGATGTTTTTGATGAGCAAACCTGTGGATGATTCTACCTAAATTACAAAAGCATTGCTCAGAAATTTATAATAAAATGAATATTTAGAATTTGTGTTTTAATAAGTGACCAGATCTCGCTGATCAGGTAGCTGTTTGTAGTTATTTTGTTAAAATAAACTATTTAAGTAGATAATAACAGGATATTATTTATTAATATTTATAACTTCTTATCATGTAAACCTACAAATTGTAAATAATAATTTAAATTGCAAATAAAGCATTGAATTACAGTTTGATATATATATAGTTTATAACTTTTCAATGTACAGTGTCGAAGCTATTATTGATTAACAATTATTAACGTAATACACTATATTGCCAAAAAGTATTCAATCACCCATCCAAATCATTGAGTTCAGGTGTTCCAATCACTTCCATGACCAGAGGTATATAAAGCCGAGCCCCTAGGCCTGCAGACTGCTTCTACAGACATTAGTGAAAGAATGGGTCGCTCTCAGGAGCTCAGTGAATTCCAGCGTGGTACCGTGATCGGACGCCACCTGTGGAACAAGTCCAGTCATGAAATTTCCTCACTACAAAATATTCCACAGTCAGCTGTCAGTGGTTTTACAACAAAGTGGAAGCGATTAGGAATGACAGCAACTCAGCCACAGAGTGGTCGGCCAGTGGGGTCAGTGAGGTCACCAACTTTCTGCAGATTCAATCACTCCAAACTCTCCAAACTTCATGTGGCCTTCAGATTAGCTTAAGAACCGTGTAGAGAGCTTCATGGAATGGGTTTCCATGGCCGAGCAGCTGCATCCAAGCCTTACATCACCAAACATAATGTGAAGCGCTGAATGCAGTGGTGTAAAGCGCTGCCACTGGACTCTAGAGCAGTGGAGACGTGTTCTCTGGAGTGATGAATCGTGCTTGTCCGTCTGGCGATCCGATGGACAGAGTCTGGGTTTGGCAGTTGCCAGGAGAACGGTACTTATCTGACTGCATTGTGCCAAGTGTACCAAGTTTGGTGGAGGGGGGATTATGGTGTGGGGTTGTTTTTCAGGAGTTGAAAGTTCCAGTGAAAGGAACTCTTAATGCTTCAGCACCAATAGATTTTGGACAGTTTGACTGCACACCAGTGCACAAAGCAAGATCCATAAAGACATGGATGAGCGAGTTTGGTGTGGAAGAACTTGACTGGCCTGCACAGAGTCCGGACCTCATCCCGATAGAACACCTTTGGGATGAATTAGAGCGGAGACTGTGAGCCAGGCCTTCTCGTCCAACATCAATGTCTGACCTCACAAATGCGATTCTGGAAGAATGGTGAAAAATTCCCATAATCACACTTCTAACCCATGAACCAAATTATATGGTAATTGGGCTCTGTTGAAGTTGACCCATACAGGCATGATTGTTAGACCCACTGAATCTAAACTTATATAGAACCACTCCAGCAATGTAATCGTTGGACGTCTCATCTACAAAAGAAGCCAGATGAACATCTTAGGAGCTGCAGGCCTTGCCTCAGATAAGGTCATGCATTCATGAATCCACTATTAGAAAGAGACTTGATAGAATTGTCATTCAGGGAGAGCTGCACGGCAAAACCACTGCTAACCAAAAGCAACATCTCACATCGCCAAAAAACAACTTGAACCCCAAGGATTTTGGATTCATCTTCTGTGAACTGATGAGTCAGAATTGGACCTTTTTTGAAAGACACTGTATATCTGATTTGAAGCCAACACAGCCTTGCACAATAAGAGCATCAGCAAGAGTCACCAACAGTGAAACATGGTGGTGGTAGTGTGATATTGCTGAGATGCTTTGCTCTGTATCAGGGTCTTGGCAATTTGCCATAATTGAACTCTGATTGAATTCTGCTCTCAGCCAGAAAATCCTGATGTCCGTTGATCACTCTGTGAGCTGATGCTCAAGCGCAGTTGGGTTTTTCCAACAAGACCATGATCTGAAACTCTACCTCCGAGTGGCTCAGAAGAATTATAACTAAGGTATTAGTGTGGCTTAGTCAAAGTCCTCACTTAAACTCCCATCAAGATGCTGTGACAGGATCTTAGATGGCCAGTTTGCACTCAAAAGCCCTCCAGTATGGTGGAATTCTGCAAAGAAGCGTGGGCCTAAATTTCTTCTCGGGGCAAAAAACGATTGAGGCAATTGATTGCAGTTGTTGCTGCTAAAGGTGCAGTTACTTTTTCACACAAGTGGTATAGGCGTTGCAGAATCTTTTTCTTTCTGAGGATCTGAAGTGTGACAGATAAGCAGAAACAGAAGAAATCAGGAGGAAGTGCACATACTTTTTCATACCGCTATAAATAGTAATGGTGATTGCGTGAAATTAAGGTGGTCACGGAAGAGGTAAACCAACAGACCTCTGATCTGAACGTGTTTACAGAGTGAACAGATTTGAAACAGAGATAAAAGCAACTGATGTGGAAATGAAAAAGTTTTGTTTCAGCTGAAAAAAAGTTGTTGAGCTGTAATAGTACGTCATTGATTTTTAGCAGTTAACAATCTTGATAATGCAACTTTTTTTGCGTCAACTATGGTAAAAAAAAGTAGTTTATGACCTTTTTAGATGTAACATGGTAAAATGCTGAAATCACAAACACAAAATGTGCAGAAAAATCCCTGAAGAGCCTCGTTTCACTCAACCTGCTTAAGCTACGTTCACATTACCAGGCTGAAGTGGCACAAATCGGATTTTTTTGCCCTAATGTGACATAGATCTGATGTTTTCAGGGCTGTGTGGACACGCAAATGTGATCAAACCTGAGGTGGCCTTAGAGGTGGTCTTAGATCGGATACGTATCTGATTCGTGGCCATGTGGCCTTGTGACGCTCAGATTGGAATTCTTGTGCTTTTTCCGCTGCACGTGCCCCATCATTCAGTATTACTCTGGCAGCAGCGCCAAATAGAAGTTAAAGCCTGTAAACGGTGGAAAAGCAGCTCATCTCCCCTTTTTCTCTGTTGTCTTGCTCCAATAATGAAGCTGAGAGCTGATCAGAGTTAATGATCTTCTCAGCAAAGCTCGTTCTGCTCATTAGTTTGTGCTGATGTTACTGAGTAGGATGTGGTCATGCGGGTCATTTCAGGACGCCGGCTCATTCACTTTAATCACAGATTTGAAACACTTACCTAAACGAGTGTGAATCGTCGTGTCTGAGAGATTGGATTTGGGCAAAAAATCGGATTTGAGTAATATGAATGTAGCTTAGGTCTTAATTTTGCCCCGCTCCTTTAGTTTCAGATTCAGTAGCTTCAGTTCGGTTTTCGTTTGGTTAGTCTTCCCACAGCAGTGCAATTCAAGGCTTTTTCATTCCTGATAAAGCTTCTGTGCAGTTCCCAGACTGCACTGGACAGGAGGTGCTAGTCAGAAATTGGACTCACCTGATTTTTTTCGTGGTAAAAAGCAGTGTGTGAGATTGATAAGATGACAGATGGAGATCTGACTTATTTATTGAGAACTTAATAACTCTTAATAGAGATATTTATAAGGTTTTTATTCAGATCTGTTTAAATTCAAGGCATTAATAAAGAAAGTAATATAATAAGCTAAATATATAGAGAATCATCACTTGCTTTCTGTTGGGAGGTGTCTGTCCCAAACAGGGTTGCTTTAATAAACTAATAAACTATATATATAATAAAGTACTAATAAACATGTACTAACAAGTACAAATGAATAAAAGTAAGAAAATAAAGAAATAAATAAAGATCCATAATTAGAGTTTATAGAATCCATTATTACAAGTCACAGATGTGTGAATGAGAATCTTCTGTATATCTCAGAAACAGGGGAAGGGAAAAGGGAAAAAATATATTATTGAAAGAGGTCAGTGTTCTGGTATAATTATCAAGTATGTAGTATGTCAGTAAAAAGAGTTCCCATATTTCATTAAATCATAGAGCAAGACTTTTTAAAGTCAGTTGAATGTGTTTAAGTAGCACAAGGAATTCTATCCCTCGATGACTATTTTTCATAGATCTTTTTTTTTTCTTTTTTAGTTAAAGAGTTTAGATTTATTATGAGTTCAGCATGTTAATAGACAAAAAAAACTTTATTCAGAGAAATGTTGTCCCGTGTTTTTATGTCACCACTGATTTTTTATCAATAGGTGGAGCTTTATTTTAACTACGCCCCTGCATTTTTAGGCCACATGGTGAGCAGTTAGAGCCCACAGTTTTGAATATGTCCCAGAGTCTGAGAATCATTGTGGAACTTCGGGCTGTTACTTCAGCAAAGTAAAAAAAAAAAAAAAAGTAAACTTTTTGTGTTTTAATGAAAATATGTTTATTTTATGTGTGTATAGCTGTACAGAAAGCCATGTTTGCTGGTCATGTACTGGCTGCGTTTTCAAGTTCTGCTCAAAATGAGCTAAAATTGTCACCACTGAAACAGTCATGACTGGAACATTTAGCAAAGTTTGGCTGGTGTTATGGTTGTTTTTGTAGAGACAAAATGGAATGTTCGATCTTATGTTTTAATGAAATAAACATAATTAAGGTATACGGTCACTCAGAGCAAAAGTCCAAGTCAGCTTAAAGCCCAAAATGTGTTTTCTGCTCTGACTTGAAACCAGTACATTAAATCGATCCATGTAATCAATTCACTTTCTTTATTTAAAATATTTAATTGAAAAGTTAATTACAAGGCGAAAATCAGAAACCTCCAAAACAGTCCGAAATAGCGTTTTATGGCTGCTGTGAGACAGTAGATTAGGAATGTCCAGTTCAGGTCCTGAAAATTCTTTTTTAAAAGATGTAGCTTGCATTTAGAGCTGAATTTACATTGAAGCCCAGTCATTATATTATCCTAAATACCGTAATAAAAGTTAATTAGTAAAATTTTTTAAAACCCTTTTTTAAAAAAAAGTTAAAAAGTCTGTATTTTCATAATTGTATTTCTGAAGTCCTTATGTTGTAAAATGTGGCAAGTAGTAAAAATAAAAAGAACTTTGGTGAACAAGAGTGTCCAAACTTTTGACTGGTCATGTAAATGTTTGCCTTTGTCTCCGTCTTTCTCTGACAGGTCATCCTCTCAGAGCCCAGTCCGTCGGGGGAGACGCCGTTCTTTGAGACGTGGCTGCAGATGTGCATGCCGGAGGAGGGCAAAACTCTGAACCCGGACCACCCCTGCTTCAGGCCTGAATCCGGAAAGGTGGAGAGCCTCGTGGCCCTACTCAACACCTCATCTGAGATGAAATTGGTGTAAGTGTTATTGTGATATATATTTTTTTTTGTGTACCTCATGAGTTACAAGACTCAGGTTTTGTTTAGGGCTTCAGCTGATAATTATTTCTATAATTAATTTGCCGATTTACTAACCAAACTAGATCAAGCCTTTTTGTAATACGTATTTTTTAATTTATGATGCAAGGAAACAGTAGACACATCGCCCTGTACGTCTCCTTTAGTGCAGTCTGTCATAATGGCCATGTTATCTATAAACATGACGAAGAATTATAGCTATTAACAAAATGGTGCAAATAAAAACAGAAAGTAGTGATTTGTATTTAAACAAAAGCATTACAAAGACAAGATTTAATGATTTATCCAATCAACTAAATTTTTTAGAAATTCTAGAAATGTGACATGTTCCAAAAACATTTTAAAAGTGTTAATTACGAGTTCGATCCCTGGTGATGCTACAGCCATGCGTAGCCGGGCGCAGCCGTCAGCGCAGGCGTCTGTTAGCTGATGTAACAGATCTGGCAGTTGCCGCTTTCCTCCGAGTGCGTTCGGGTGTCCAGTGACGTTGCGTAAGTGGCAGGTCGAAAAGAAGCGGTGGCTGGTTTCACAGGTCTCGGAGGAAATCCTGTGCTAACCCCACCCTCCTAGTGTTGGTGGCAACATGTGATTGGGGGAGTACTAAGGAGTGGGTGGATTTGGAAACGACTAAAATTGGGGAGAAATTCAGGTAAAAATTAAAAAAAAAAAAAAAAAAAAGGGTAATTAAAAAAAGTCCCTGACCTACAGGGCAGGCATGGGTTGAGGCTTGCCAAAAATGAATTGGCAAAAAAAATCCAGCAGTTTAACCTTATTGGCCAAATTGAAAGGCAAATTATTCATTAATGCATGAAATAAATGTACATTTTTTTTTATTTATGTATTTTTTGTAAAAGCTCCCCTCAAATTAACAGAACATGTGTTTTATGATCTACACATATTGCAATATGGTTACAATTTACTGCTGAAAGCCAAAGGTCTTAGACACTCTTTGTATTATTTTATAAAGATCATTTTTACAGAGCAGAGTACTGAAGAGACACCATCTGTTGATAGTTTATAGCCCAGATTTGTGGAAAAATGTGAGTTCAGCTTTTTTTTATTATAAGGGTTTAAAATGACATCAGTTACAGCCTCATACGACGCCCACGTCCTGAATGTAGCTTATGAAAGTTATGAAGAATATGAATGCGTTTTGGAACAACCGGTGGTTCCAAGGAGTTTAAGAGGCTAATCCCTCAGTTGCATGGATTTGAGATATTTCAACCTCTGTGGTGCATAATATCAAAATATTGAGGTAATTCAGAGAAATCTGCGTAAAGAAGTCCAAAAAACATAAGATTAAGATTAAATGACCCTTATTAGTCCCACAATGGGGAAATTTCACCCCCGCATTTAACCCAACCGTGAAGTGAAACACCACACTCTAGTGAGCACATACACACTAGGGGACAGTGAGCACACTTGCCTGGAGCGGTGGGCAGCCCAATCCGCAGCGCCCAGGGAGCAGTCGGGGGTTAGGTGTCTTGCTCAAGGACACCTCAGTCATGTGCTGTCGGCTCTGAAGATCGAACCGGCGACCTTCCGGTCACGAGGCTGGTTCCCTAGCCTCCAGCCCATGACTGCCCCTGTGGGGTGTATTAGTGGGTAACCTGCACGTCTATGAAAGCACCTTTCACTGACAACATATGCTGCCTTTTAGATGACGTCTTTTTCAGGGATGCTCATTATTTCAGCGTGACAGATTCCTACCACATTTTGTATGTGTTACAACAGAGTGGCTGCATAATCAGAGCGTGCGGGTGCTAGACTGATCTGCCTACTACTGCAAATGTGTGGGGCGTTAAGAAGTATGACGAAGGCTGTTGCAAAAAATTCCACCATCAAAACTGGATCTTCAGTCCCCAAATGATTATTAAATGTTGTTTAAAGGAAGGTGATGTAACAGTGGTAAATATGCACGTTTATTAATTTTCTTGGACTGTATTGTCAAATTTGGAGTGAGTTTAGAATTGCAGGAGCACTATTTATTGGCAAGACATTATATATTGTATATTATTGTCATTTTAAAATAGGTCAAATAGAATTTACTAATCACTGCTTCCTGTTTATATTAGTAATCCACATACTATTCCAGCTCCTTTGGAATTGCTGGTAGTGCTGTGCTTTTCCCAGGCTAGGAATCACAGCAACGTGACCAATTTTTGTTGAAAAATAATAAAGTATGTTACTCATGAATAATATTCATATATAGCACGTAACACTAAACGATTTGTTTGCTTTTTCCTCAAAAGGGTAAAATGTCCCTCTCTGGTTGCCCTTATGTGCTTATGTTTTAGTTTTGCTTTTTCTTCTGACTGGAATAGCATCGATTTCTTTGAAAGGCCTCTGATTGAGGTCGCATGAATCAGCAACACTGCAGAATTGCAACTTGCAAATTTGACTTTAGTTGAACACCTACTCTCAGAGATGTGTTGCGGTGGGTGATCTCCATCCCATGGCCCAGCTGGACGCCTTTGCTGGAGTTGAGGTTAACACCTCTTCTTTGATCATCACAGGGTCTCATGTGTAAAAGCACGTCCTGAGAAAAAGTGATGCTCAGATGGAAAGAATGGAAAAAATGTGAACAACGCACAGTTTTCATTTGAAGTCTGAAACAAAAGACAATTTTAGCTTTTTTTGAAGGTACGGCTGCAACTATTGAACGTTTTTATTTACAAATATTCTGTTGAATGCTATTCTGAATATTGGTGCTGTCAGACAGAGAGGTCTCATCTTCATTTTTGGCAGTTTTTGCACAGTGTGAAAGCTCTACTGACCTTTTTCAATGTATGAAAACGTCATGATGAAAAGACCACCAGAAATTCCCCAAAAGGTTTTGTTTTTTTTTTTTTTGGGGGGGGGGGGGGGGGGGGGGGGGGGTCATATTACAATTAGCTTCCAATTAAATGCAAGTAAATGTTTTTTCCTTAGAGGTTTTTGCCCAAGAGTGACAATATTCTATAAGCATGAGGGAAGTTCAAGATATGTTTCACTCTTATGCTCCAAGGTATATTTTGGTTTGTCCGTCTGAATTTACATGACCTAATCGTAAGGCAAATTATTCAGTAACTGCATTCAATAAATGATTTATTTATGTAAATTATTTATTTTTGTACAAGCTCTCCTCAAATTAACAGGACATGATGATCTACACGTATTGCTATATGCTTACAATATACTGCTGAAATCTTTGTGTTATTTTATAAAAGTAATTTTTACAGAGCAGAGCACTGAAGAGACGCCATCTGTTTATAGTTTATAGCCCAGATTTGTGGGGAAAAAAGACTTTAGGTAGGTCTTTTATTATAAGGGTTTAAAATGACATCATCATCTATTTGACTGGAAAGAATAGTTACAGCCTCAGACGACGCCCACCTGAATGTAGTTTATGAAATATGAAAGTTATGAGGAATATGACCAAGTGCCTTTTGGACCCACCGGTGGTCTCAAGGAGTTGAAAATAATGATTAAATGTTTTTTTTTTTTTTTGTTTTTTTTTTTTGTCACAAATTTTATTATTATTATCCATCCATCCATTTTCTAAGCTGCTTCTCCAGCAGGGTCGCGGGGGGGGGGGTTCTGCAGCCTATCCCAGCAGTCATTGGGCGGAAGGCAGGCTATATTTACAGGCATTGTGACCCCTGGTTCCATTCGCCACCACTGTAAAGAAATCAGAGTCTGTAAGTTTCTCTACAATGAACCATTTCACATTGAACCACTGTGAATAACTTTGTTTACATCTCAGCAATCAAATTATGCAGTGTTTTTTAATCTGTATAATACTCTTTTAGGTGTTTTATAAGATTTTAAAAGTTTTTTAGCCTTTTCAACTCCTTGAGACCACCGGTGGTTCCAAAATGCACTGCGTCATATTTTCCACAACTTTCATATTTCATAAGCTCCATTCAGAAGCTGGGCGTCGTATGAGGCTGTAACTCTTCTTTCCAGTCAGATAGATGATGTCATTTTAAACCCTTATAATAAAAGAAGCTGAACTCAGTTTGTTTTTCTACTGAAAGTCGAGCCGTTTTTCCCCAAATCTTGGCTATAAGCTATAAACTATAAACGGACGACGTCTCTTCAGTGATCTGCTCTGTAAACATTACTTTTATAAAATAAAACAAAGAGCATCTGAGATTTTTAGCTTTCAGCAGTAAATTGTGAGCATATAGTGATGCATGTAGATCATAAAACACGTGTTCTGTTCATTTGAGGGGAGCTTTTACAAAAAATAAATCAATACAATAAAAATGTACATTTATTTCATGCAGTTACTGAATAACTTGCCTTAAGATGTGGTCATGTAAATTCAGATGGACAAACCAAAATACACCCTGGAGAATAAGAGGCTAGAACACGTGTTCAAAATGAAGACGTTAAGGTGAGAACGTTTAAGATTTAATTTCTTAGGATACTTTTGTGAATCCTGCACCTGGTTGTTTCCATCAGTGTTGCTCAGCTGAATCATATCATTACAAGCTGTTGTGCAGTCATCATTCTGGTCTTGTGGTGGAAACACACTGAGTCATGTTGCATGATGGAAACTGTGGTTATCTACAGCAGCTTTTTCAGGAACCATAATTAATGCAGTGCTTAATGAGGCTGTGCACTCACATGCTGTATGTTTATCTCTTCACTTTCTAATAAATGATTGGATAACTGACAGGCCACTTCATTAGAAACACATGCCCTGTACTTCCACTCATTGTCCACTTTATTAAAAACACCCACTTTATACTTCCTTTCATAGGCAGTCTTGTTTGAAACGCCGTCCTTACACTTCCACTCACTGGTCACTTAAAACACCTAACTTGTATTTCTAGTCCTTTTTCACTTCATTAGAAACGCCTACCTTGTATGGGCACTCCCTGGCCACTTTATTAGAAACACCTGCCTTATGCTTCCTTTCACTGGCCACTTTGTTAGAAATGCCCACCTTGTACTTCCACTTACTGTCCACTTTGTTAGAAACGCCCACCTTGTACTTCCACTTACTGTCCACTTTGTTAGAAACGCCCACCTTGTACTTCCACTTACTGTCCACTTTGTTAGAAATGCCCACCTTGTACTTCCACTTACTGTCCACTTTGTTAGAAATGCCCACCTTGTACTTCCACTTACTGTCCACTTTGTTAGAAACGCCCACCTTGTACTTCCACTTACACTTTGTTAGAAACGCCCACCTTGTACTTCCACTTACTGCCCACTTTGTTAGACATACTTACCTTATAGATCGTATACTTACATTAAACTGAACTGAATTGTTCAGTATATTTAATAGACTTTATTATGTGGTTTCTAACATGAACAGAATTCGGTGTACATTGGCCACCTTACAGTCATCCTGACCTATCAGGATTTCCTATTCATGCAGTCCAGTTCCCCGGAAAAGTGCATTAAACTGTGGTCAGCAAAGAAACTAGTTTAGATAGGTGTGACTGATATTTTGACCAAATTTGCTTCTTTTTGAGTAGAATTTTTCTGGTTTTGGTTACGGATGGAACAGTAAAGACATTGAACATGAGAAAATTTGTAATTTCTATAGAAATTCACAATAAATTTATGTACGGGTAATTCCCAAATACCTGTTAACAAACCTCTTTATTAGCAACAACGGCAAAAATATTATTATACAGGAAGTTGTGCAAAAAACGAATGCAAAAAATCTGTTAAGTGATCAGATACAGGAAATGAATGCATCACTTCTTATCTTTAATCAGACACCGTACAGAGGTTTAAAAGAATAGTTTGGCCAAGAATCAAATGTTCACATTCGCACACACTTACGCCAGATAATCATTCAGTTTTTTTGTGTCCCAATTTGCGTTTATAGTCTTACACTGAAGTTAACCACTTCAACTCCTTGAGATCACCAGTGGTTCCAAAACGCACTTCATCATGTTCTTCATAACTTTCATATTTCATAAGCTCCATTCAGAAGCTTGGCGTCGTATGAGGCTGTAACTCTTCTCTCCAGTCTAATATCATTTTAATGTCTAATGTCATTTTAAACCCTTATAATAAAAGAAGCTGAACACAGTTTGTTTTTCTACTGAAAGTCGACCCGTTTTTCCCCAAATCTGGGCTCTAAACTATAAACAGACGGCGTCTCTTCAGTGATCTGCTCTGTAAACGTTACTTTTATAAAATAAAACAAAGAGCATCTGAGATTTTTAGCTCTCAGCAAAAAATTGTAAGCGTATATCAATATGCGTAGATCATAAAACACCTGTTCATTTGAGGGAGCGTTAACAAAAAAAATACATAAATAAAACAAAAAAAAATTTGCATTTATTTCATGCATTACTGAATAACTTACCTTACGATTTGGCCATGTAAATTCAGATGGACAAACCAAAATATACCCTGGAGCATAAGAGGTTAAACACTAGAATTCAATAGTCACCCAGATTTGTCCCATAAATACGTCCTCAAAACATCTTAACCAGCTTGAAGGGCATCCGCTCTTCATTAAAGTCACAGGAACTTGCAGATGTGATTAGGACACAGTATGACTTACTGTGAGCTATGAAACTGAGCCATGTGCAAAAAAATGCTCATAAAAAGAAACTGAGAGACCGAGATCTCAAACTTGATACGTCCCCGAGGTGTCAAAATTCAGCCCAACACCCCTGTTGTTGGCTACACGGTGAAGTATTGTCCGTTTTTGTAGTTCAGTTGTAGTAAGTCATAATGTGCCCTAAATCAGGTCTTCTCAACCACGGGTGGTCCTCAGGCCTCTACTGAGGGGTTCAGTGGACCATAGTGGGTCAGTGAAGGAATTAAAAATGATTTAATAATAAGAAATATGTAATGTTTTCAAAAGGTGAACACTATTTATACAAGCCCTGCCACAACCTAAACACATGGAGCTTGTGATCTGTTTTTAGATGAATTTGATGAATTAGAAGCAACCAAACAGGTGTGTGCTATGACATCACAACCACAAATAACTGGTAGGCTGTGTTAGGCCTTTAAAGCCACAAAGCATGTGTTGATCTTCTTAGCCAAAAATGGCCCATACATCAGTTTATAGAAAACATTCACAGTTTAATTCGCAGTTATGTATGTTGCTAAAATTGTTTGGCCCTCTTATAGAAGTATGTGGTTTGGGATGCAGCGTTCGATCAGCTCCAGTGGCTGATTGCAGCTCCATTGTTCATTGTTTAGGTATTTCCTTGTTAAGTGTGCATTCATTAAGGTAAGCTGATGTTCGCCGGCACTCATTCATGTCTTGCTTTGTGCACTGGTGTGCAGTCATGTTAGAACAGGAAGGGGCCGTCCCCAAACTGTTCCCACAAAGTTGGGAGCATGAAATTGTCTAAAATCTCTTGGTGCTGAAGCATTAAGAGTTCCTTTCACTGGAACTAAGGGGCCGAGCCCAAATCCTGAAATACAACCCCACACCATAATCCCTCCTCCACCAAACTTTACACTTGGCACAATACAGTCTGACGAGTACCGTTCTCCTGGCAACCGCCAAACCCAGACTCGTCCATCGGATTTCCAGATGGAGAAGCGTGATTCATCACTCCAGAGAACACGTCTCCACTGCTCTAGAGTCCAATGGCGGCGCCACTGTCTTCGACGTTTTGCATTGTGCTTGGTAAAATAAGACTTGGATGCAGCTGCTCAGCCATGGAAACCCATTCCATGAAGCTCTCTACACTGTTCTTGAGCTGATCTGAAGACCACATGAAGTGTGGAGATCTGTAGCGGTTGACTCTGTCATTTTAACTTTGTTGCTGTTGTTCCCAATCACTTCCACTTTGTTATAATCCCACTGACAGTTGACTGTGGAATATTTAGTAGTGAGGAAATTTCACGACTGGACTTGTTGCACAGGTGGCGTCCGATCACGGTACCACCCTGGAATTCACTGAGCTCCTGAGAGCGACCCATTCTCTCACTAATGTCTGTAGAAGCAGTCTGCAGGCCTAGGGGCTTGGGTTTATACACCTGTGGCCATGGAAGTGATTGGAACACCTGAACTCAATGATTTGGATGGGTGACTAAATACCTTTGGCAACCTAGTGTAACTGCAGCACCATTTAAGGTGGAATGGAAAATTGGAATAAGAAGCTGGTGAAAATGCCAACTTCATTTGTCTTGGTGTGATTGTCATCTTCCAGTGCAAAAATAAAGAAGCAAACTTCAGGCATCAAACATGCTGATCTACACCTGCAGAAAGCTAGAAATCGGATCAGATCTTTTGCTTTAAAGTAATCGCTTTATTTATTTGTTTGTGGTTTTTGTTTTCTTTCTCTCTTTCTCTTTACCTGCCAGTCAGATGAAATGGCATGAGATCTGCCTGAGCACGCCAGCTGCTATCTTGGAGGTTCTGAACGCGTGGGAGAACGGAGTGTTGTCTGTAGAGGCTGTACAGGTACACACATTCATTCACTTGTTCGTTTGTGTTCGTTTCATTCGTGCCTTAAAGGGGATACGACTGTTAGCCAGTATGTGACTAGGAAACACAGCTTTGAACACGCATAAAATCATTTAAAAAAAAAAAAATTACTTATTTGTAGAAAATTTTACAGATTTTCAGACGTTGGGACACATTTACTTCAAATCAGTGGGATCTAACTGCTCACCATGTGGCTGTGAGGGACAGGGATGCAGCCTCACTTCCTACTCTAAAATGCAGGGATGTGGCTAAAATAAGGCTCCGGCCTACAGACTAAAACTGTTTTGGTAGTGACAAAAGTTTTTATTAAGAAAATAAACTCATTCTAATCTCAGATTATATATCTCAATCTTTTAACTGCAAAAAATAAGAAATCAGGAAAAATTACAAGTATAGTTTTCACAAGTGCAAATTTAGGGGTTAGAATTTAGCGTATTACAGTCTCAATGTATTGGATTTGAATAGATCAGAACATAATCCTTGTAATTATCTAAGCTCTGAGGACATCATTGTTTCTAAGTCGATTTTTTTTCTGCTGTTGGAGGGCAGCTTGAACTAAGTCGATTATAAGAGGGTTTAAGTCATATACACAGTCAATGGTTCCAGCTCTGTTACAGTGGAGGCTCTAGAGGGGAAGCTCCACTTTGCTGTAGCTTATGTTAAATTGCTGCTGTTTAATTTATCAGTAGTTCTCCTGCAAGCGTAGTCGGCTGAAGATGCTGAAGGTATCATTTTAAAAGCTATTTAAAAGCTGTATTTGAATACGCTTATAAGTGGACATACAGCGCACTGCAGCTGGGTTTCAGCCCACAGTAGTGTAGACGGACAATTTGCAGGGTGTCATTGCGAAAAAAGGCAGCTTTGCTCCAAAATTCAAACATTAAAATAAGTTCAAAACACCAGGAAAGGTGCAATTCACGTCATTCATAATTTTCCATTCCATTCGTCATTCATAAACTTCCATTATTTCCAAACCAAGAAGTAACACACTTGAAAATAATCACAGGCCAAGGTGACGATCAGGCCTTTGAACTTTATTAAATTTACTGTTGTTATGATTGAGATTCTCTGCATATGCGCTTTTCTTCTTTGAAAATAAACATTTTTTATAGTATGTGGAACAAACAGCCTCCTTTCATTTCATTTCCTGCTAATTTCAGTGCCCCCCCCTCTCTCCCCTCCTCTCTCTGAGCAGAAGATCACTGACAATATCAAAGGAAAGGTATGCAGTATGGCTATATGTGCTGTTGCCTGGTTGGTGGCTCATGTTCGGATGCTGGGATTGGATGAGAGGGAGAAGCCTCAGACTATGATTCGGCAGCTCATGACTCCTCTGTATGGAGAAAACACCCTGCAGTTTTACAATGAGCGGTGAGTCTCATGTCTAAGTAACAGTTTGATGAAATGGTTTACAAGTTAAGTTTGTTTCTCCGGTATAAGTTTCATTATAGCCGTTATAACTGTACGCCACAAATGAGCGCAGATAGCGTCATGTTGAAACAGGGCTATCCCTGTTAGCGTTACCCGTGGTTGGTGTAGTGTAGTGGTTAACACCTTTGCCTTCTACGCAGTAGACTGGGGTTCAATCCCCAACCAGGGCAAGCACCAATACACTATATCAATAAGTGTCCTTGGGCAAGACTCCTAACACCACCTTAGCCTACCTGTGTAAAAATGATCAAAGTGTAAGTCACTCTGGATAAGAGCGTCAGCAAAATGCCGTAAATGTAAATGTAAATGTTACCCATGTCAGGGTTGTTTGTCAGGTTTCACATGAAAATGAAAACACAGTAGATCCTCGAACATCTCCTGCCGTATAGTCTGCTACATCTGTCTCAACTAGTCCACTTTGTTTTTAAGGCAATGGACATAAAGCAGCAGCCAGTTGTTTGGGGTTAGCCTTAGCCGAACGTGACTTTCGGTACTGAAAGCATAAATGACTGTAAGACAAACTCAGATGGACAGAACTTACTGTCAAATAGTCTTTTATAGGCATTTAATTAAAAAAAAACTCTACAAAAAGTTTCTGCCGCAGGGCCACCAAGGGCCTCCCTGCAATCTCCCACTGCCTTATGGCACTGCACCGCTCCCCCCTTGCTGGACCTTGTGGGTGGTGGGTCCACATGGTCTCACCTCATTGCCTCTTTGGGCTGAGCCCGGCCGGGTTATGTGGGCTGCCCGGCTACCAGGCACTCGCCGAGGAACACTACCCCCAGTCCTGGCTCCAGGGGTAGGTCCCGGTGTCCCTCTCCCAGGCAGGGTACATGATTTTCTGTGTCTGTTGTGCATGGTGGGGTTTTGGATCGCGTTAGTCTGGGTCTTCACTTCAGACCTGTTCGCCCTGGGAGACCCTACCAGAAGCATATTGCTCCCGATGACTTGGCTCTGAAGATCCCTAGACCACAAAAACCCTTCCGCCACAACAAGGCCCCAATCCAGGAAGGAAAAGGGGGGTGATGAACACTTTTTATTTTCGTTTCCCCCCCCCCCCCCTGGCCCAGCTTTGTTGGAAGTAGGTTTGTATTTAGGTTCTTTCATTTAAAACTCTTGTTCCACCTTCGATTGTTAGTTACATCTCTCTCCCACTCCCTCTCTCTAGTGTCGTCATTATGAGCTCTATCCTGGAGCACATGTGCGCTGACGTCTTCCAGCAGACGGGTGTGTCCCTGCGTCCAGCCCTGGAGGGTCAGGAGCCGATCCCATACCGCAGCCTCCTTCCCCCTCGCCAGCCCATCCGCCAGGCCCTGCAGACTCACTTTCGCCAGGTATTAGCTAAAGGCTGGGTGGACTCCCGCACACTGCACTTGCTCGAGAGTCTGCTGCACATGGGCGGAGTCTTCTGGTTCACCAACAACCTTGTGAAGGTGAGTTAGTTTGTCTGCCCCTGCATTTTTGCCCCACTTTAGTTTTCATTCACTTCATTCTTCCTCACTGCTTTTATTATCTATTAAAGCGATTATTAATTTGGCACAGTGGAGTCGTGTTGAGAGTGCCGCATTATGTAAAGTTTATCCAGACTAAAAACTTTTCAGATGTTGTTTGATTGCATTCATTGATAAATACATTTGTTTAAGCAGAATTTAAAATTCATTTTCAATAACCTGTAGTTCATACAGTTTTTGAACGATACTTTTTATAGTACCATGTTTCAAATTACAAACAAAAAGTAGATGTGACCTAAAACACTGACCATAATGATGTGCATGTGACTAAACTTCTTTAAATAAATAATAAAATGAATAAAAGGTGAATAAAATTCAGCTTTCCATGACATGAACCCTTTAAATCTCTATGCTGAAGTTCTTACTGGCTATGTGTTTGTGTTTTTGTGTTCTCCAGGAGCTCCTGAAGGAGACCCGTAAGGAGTGGGCGTTCCGTGTAGTGGAACTGCTCTACAGTATATTCTGCCTGGACCTGCAGCAGGCCACTCTTACACTGCTGGGCCACATTCTGCCCAACTTACTAACTGACCCCGCACACTGGCACAAGCTGGCAGACCCGCCGGGCAGAGCCCTCGCCAAGTAAACCCCTCCTCCTTCCTCAAACTTGAAGCTCAAATAACTGTTAATTGATTAATTGATTAATTAACATCGATTATTAATTGATTAATTTTGTTTCAGATCTTTAGCCAGTCTCACATCTGCCCATTGTGCCTCATTCAACATGACTGGGGATCGCATATTACTTCAGAATGGGTTTCCTGGCAATGTTGAAGTAGCAACAATGTTGAAGTTGCTGCTTTGGCTTGTCTGAAATAGTCAGATGGCTTCATGAAACCAAAAAAGGGCTGATGCATCGTTTTTCCTACTTTCTGCTTCCCCTTTTTGATTTTCACTTTCTCAGCCTCATTCATTCATCCTGAATTTTGATGTATATCTTTTGTTAATGTTCCCCATTTTCATTCATTCTCCAGTTCCAGTTTCCCTTTAGCAAGAAGTGGCAAAACCATACATCTGCACAGATAGAAACAGACTCACCCCTGACCTGGTCTCTTTCTCTCTTCTTGATGACACTCATAAAGACATTCTGAAAATAAACCTTATACCAGGAATACAACTTCTAAAGATTTCCAGTAGCCTTTAGTCAGATCTTTCTGGCAGTAGTCATCCAGCTAACATCATCTGTATTGTCAGTGGTACACTTAAGATACTCTTCACTGCCCTAGCAGATCTGGCACAGACAGGTTTGGTGAAGTTTTAGCTGTGAAGTGAGAATTAGGTTGTGCTAACACGGCAGCTAAAAGTGGCTCAAATCTGATTTTCTCACCAAATAATTGTTTTTGTTTGGCTGTTCACAGTGTCGTTTAAATATGATCTGTATCATCAGTCTGAATGCGTCAGCTCCTAAACTGACCCTCATGCACAAAAGAACAGAGCTTCACATTATTCACATGGCTCATCCAGATGTAAACAATCACGACTGTCAATGAACGCCAGCCGCGGTTTAGCTCCATCTTCACCAGCATCACAGGAACCATCATGAAGCTTCATTGACTGATGGCTGAATGTGTTGGAGCTCACCGCAAAAAGGGCGCAGTCACTTCTTTGGTTGGATTCATTAATTTTGCTATCAGACTTTTAATTGTTCTTTGACGCTGCAGCCTCATTTTCCACGGCCGTGTTCAGCCATTTCTTTCAAAATCTCTTCAAACAAGGAGGGTTTGGATAAGTCTTCTAAATTTTGGGTAAAGAAACATCATGCCAAACGTTTGTGTCAGCAAAATTGCGACAGATGTGGAGTTGGATTGGTGTAAAAGTCGCATGAATTCCAATCCAGCTGTTCAGACGGAATGTTTAGACACATCGGATCAGATTTCAGTACCACATATTAAAGTGTCTGAAATCGGATTTTTTTTTTTTTTTTTTTTTTTTTGCTGTTCACACAGACACATGAAGAAATGATCAGATTTAGGCCACATATACCTGCTGTGTGAAGTTGGTGCAACTTCAAATTGGCTGCGACTTCATCATACATTTGATGCAACCTCAAGCACAAATTTAGATTTGATGCAACTTTGGAAATTCACCGCACATTTGCTGCGAACTTGGTGTCACTGTGTGTAGATTTGGTGCAGCTTGAACTGCAAAGTTGGTGCACTTATCAGATTTGATACACCCTGACTTGCAATATGAACAGCAAATTTGAAATGTAACTTCAGCTGCAAATTTAGTACGACTTGAACAGCAAATTTGAGATTTGGTGCATGTAAACTTGGTGCAACTAGAACTGCAAATTCAGTGCGACTTAAACACAGATTTGCAAACACTGTGCTCTGTACAAGTAGCTGTGAAAACAGAGAATGTTCTCTTCCCAGCTGCTGCTGCACTTGAGTGTGATATATGTTGAAACCCCCTGATGAACTTTGAAGATAAGTGCTCAAAATGTCATGCATTGATGGTTTCCAGATGCCACACACATACCACTCATGTTTGTGTGTGTGTGTGTGTGTTTTAGGTTGTCCGTGTGGTGCGCGCTCAGCTCCTTCTCATCTCACCATAAAGTCCACACTTCGGCCCGGCAACGCAAGAGACAACGAGAAGATATAGAGGTTACACACAGAACTTCTTAATCACCTGCTTCTGCATAACCACTCTTCTAAAATGTTGCCTGTTTTTTTTTTTTTTATTATTACTGGAGTGTCTGAACTTTTCGCCTTGTGCATTTTGTTCTGCATTATCCTAGGGTTTCAGTTACATGATTTTTCTATTGTGGCGGCCATATTTGGGACCGAATTTCTGGTTTCACTTCTCCACACGAACGTAACTAGGGAAAGATGGCTAAAATTACTCACCATACTTTGTAAGAGAGAAAACATTTCCACGACAAAGTCACTAAAATAGGTTGTGATTGTTATACAGTTTCCCCCTGAACTCCTGGTCCCACTTAAACTGGCGGAAAGATACCAAATTTGTGTTTTCCTGACATTTATATTTATCTCGTACACAGCCCCTCTCCCTATTCTGGAGAGTCTGTCTTAAAAGCACAGAAGCCCACTGGCTCTTCACATCAGGGTGGGTAATGCCATGGCGTTGCATAAAGAGGAGAAAACGCTCTCATCATAGGAGGGAAACGACATCAGCTAATATACACAGATGTGATCAGTGCTAGCCTTTAGATAACTTTAGCTAACGTTATCAGCCGAGAGATAAACAGAAATAATCGTCCCCGTAACGGAGCTGCAAACAGCCGATATAACTTTACTCTCTGTTTCTGGAGATTTAAATGAGGTTTGAATGGAGAAACATAGCTGTTAAATATCAGACTGAATGTCTTGGGGCGGAAAATGACGTCGTGTTTCGACAGACGTGATTCTGTAAGTTTGCTAGTGCAGTTAGTTCATAGTTCAGCTCCAGTCCCGAAACCCCTGCACTGCATAACTGTGGCTTCCTGGTTAAAATGCCTGATATTATCAGCTAATTAATCCTTTCTTGAGCTGAACGAGGTGTGAACAGCAGAAAAACTAAACTCTAAGGTGCAGAGGCTCCAAACCTGGAGTGAAAACTAAAGGTCTTAAAGGAATTAAAGGTCTGTGTGTATCGACTATACAGTGTGGCGTCACATGAAATTGTCTCACTCCATGTCTCACGAGTCACAATGTAATCTGCTGTTCTTTATCTAGTACTACTAACATTGCTAATAAGCACAGCCCTTAACATTGCCTTTAAATTGTCAACAGGACTATAGCAGTCTGTTTCCACTGGACGACACACAGCCTTCCAAGCTGATGCGCCTGCTGAGCTCCAACGAGGATGAACCGGTGGTTTTATCAAGCCCAGGTCAGTCAACAGAGGTGCTGGTCTAACCGAAACCTGTAAAATGGATATAAAGCACCATATAATGGAGTCACCAGCCGTCGTCCTGGAGATCTACTTTAGCGCAGAGTTTAGTTCCAATGTGCTTCAAATATGCTCCCCTGGATCTGATCCATCCAAACAAGGACTTCTGGGGAAGTTAGTTAGTGGAACAGGTGTGGCAGGAAGGTAGATCTCCAAGACCAGGTGACCACTGGGTTAAGCCCACAGGATTGAGTACTTCTGAGTAGCAGAACTAATAACTAAGGGTATTAAATAAAAGCCTAGACCATGCCAAAATAGCCCAGCCGAGGTAGCTGACATTAACACCCTGTCTGGTTCCTTTGTGCTTTTTCATTTTTGCGCTCCACTTTTGTCCACCGTGAACTCTGAATGCCCCACCTTCCAAATGTGTCCTCTATAGCCACCAATCAGCATGAAGGCAGATCTTTGAATAAATCTATTTTTTTTTATTTTTACATTTTTAAAATTACCAAAACGTGTCATTTGATTGGGGTGTTCAAACTTGTGACTGTATAATTTGTACAGTATACAGCAGTAACCCTGGTGATCATTTTCTGTTTATTTTACTATTTGTTTTTGTTTTCTTAAAGAAATTAGAGGGGAAATGTGGGGAAATTATTTCAAAACGGATGAGTGTTATTCAGCATATTTTAAAAATATCTCCATAGTACTGAAGAATATTATGAATCATGATGGGAAATTTTCAAGTTGTCAGGAGTTTTGCATAAAAAGGAAGCTGAAATTGGAGGTTGTGCAATTTTTCAAAAATGACATGAGCACTGAATGCTAATTTTAGTTTGTGGGTTGCTTCGTTACACTAACCATTTATTTATTTCTTTATTTATCTTTTGTAGGTGACCGGACGATGAGCAGTTCGCTGTCAGCCTCTCAGCTCCACACAGTCAACATGAGAGACCCTCTGAACCGTGTGCTAGGTCAGTTCTGCTGTTTGTGTGAAGTGGGGATGCACAGTGATACCGGAATCACGTCGATATCATTGGATGTTTGATTTTTCAAACTGACTTTTTTATAATTGCACTCTGGAAAAGCAGACGGTTGAGGTGACGCTTGGTTAATAAAAAAAATTGTTAGATTTTAAACATGCCGTATCTTTTGAACAGGCCACAATTAGAATTTTTTTTTTTTTTGCCCACATATGATAATTTCAGCAAATAACCAATAACGTGCAGATTTAATTAAATTAAAATGTGCAGAGATTTGTTCTCTGTAGAGGACACTTTAACGTATTTTCACATTAGTCAACAAAACATTTAGTTTGGCTGGTGGTCCCATTCTTTTGCATGCGACTTTTTGAAAATACAGATTCCACAATTTCATAGTGCAGTTCCAAAATTTGGATGTGATTAATGAAGTCAATCTCTTAGATCGGATTAAAGATTATTAGATTTCAAGACTTTCTTTCTGGGATTTCAGTGCGTGTATACTTTATTTAATGCTACCTTAAATGCAGTTCCACCTTAAATTCAGTTCTTCTTATCTGTCTGAGCTGCCTGGGAATTGAAAAACTAGCCTGCTCATACTTCTGTGGCTTGAGATCAACAATTTTCAGGTGGGCAGGTCGTCGTGATCTACCTT
Source organism: Pygocentrus nattereri (assembly GCF_015220715.1). NCBI lineage: Eukaryota > Metazoa > Chordata > Actinopteri > Characiformes > Serrasalmidae > Pygocentrus > Pygocentrus nattereri. The sequence continues at coordinate 7,277,163 of NC_051223.1, read as the reverse complement.
TAAAAATAAGTTCCTATAACAGGCTGGCCTCATACTTTTTTTTAAAAAGCTTTGTAATGCACTTCAGTGACCTATATTGATATTCAGCATTACAGGGCAAACGGAAAAATCACATTCACCTAATTCTGATGATTTGCACTCAATGAGCTGGTTTGTGTGGTCTGGACCACTTTTTTCTTCCTGAGTTCACTTTTAGCTGGGAATTCGATGTTGTAACTTCTGTGTGTAATTCAAGAAAGCCTCTCGATCTTCCCCTTCTTTGGAAATGAGATGGCTACTTGACAAATCAAGCAGATGCATTTGGAGTTTGACATTGTAAAAAGCAGTCCTCCTGCTCTGCATGGAGGAGGTAAGTTTTCGGTGCTAAATGTTGGCAACAGACAGCATTACATGTGATCTGCACCTGTATCCTAGGGTTTCAGTCATGTGACTTTTCTGTTGGGCCGCCATTTTTGGGACCAAATTTCTAGCTTAGCTGCTCCACACAGACCAGAGGTAACTAGTAACTCGAGGTGAAAGATGGCTAAAGTTACTCACTTTGGAAGACAAAAGACATTACCTCAACAAAGTCAATAAAATCCTAATACTGTTTTCCCTCCTCCACTCAGAGGAATTAGACCTCTGCATTTAACCCATCCGTGCAGTGAAACACCCACATACATGCATACTAGTGAACACACACACTAGGGGGCTGTGAGCACACTTGCCATGGGAAGCCCAATCCACAGTGCCCAGGGAGCAGTTGGGGGTTAGCTGCCTTGCTCAAGGGCATGTCAGTCATGTACTGTCGGCTCTGGGGATTGAACCGTCGACCTTCCAGTCACAAGGCTGGCTCTCTAACCTCTAGGCGTGCATATTTATCTCATACATACCCCCTCCCCCTATTCTGGAGAGTCTCACAAAGCAGTTAAAAGCACAGAAGCCCACTGGCTCTTCATGTCAGGGTGGGTGAAAGGTCCCATGGTGTTGCATAAAGAGGCAAAAACACTCTGATCATAGGAGGGAAACGACATCAGCTAATTAACACGTGAACAGTGCAGGCCTTTAGATGACTTTAGCTAATGTTATCAGCCGAGAGATAAACAGTTATCCCCCTAACGGAGCTGCAGACTGACGCTATAACTTTACTCTATGTTTCTGGAGGTTTAAATGAGGTTTGAATGGAGAAACATAGCCGTTAAATAGACTGAATGTCGGAAAATGATGTTGTTTCGACAGATGTGATTCTGTAAGTTTGCTAGCGCAGTTAGTTCAGAGTTCAGCTCCAGTCCTGAAGCCCCTGCACTGCATAACTGGGTTTCCCTGGTTAAAATACCCGATATTAGCTAATAAAACCCTTCTTAAGCTGAACGAGGTGTGAACAGCAGAGAGAATCACTAAACTGTACAGTGCAGTGGCTCCAAACCTGGAGTGAAAACACTGAATTAAAGGTCTGTGTGTGTCTCAGCTTCTGTCGCGTCTTGCAGGTGAATCATTCACAAAGCACAGCTAATTAAAGACATTGTGCAGCGCAGTCTGAAATCTGATATTCTGCAGTTATCAGACTCTGTGTCTTGTAAATGTACTCAGTACTCAATATCTATCTGTGTCTCACTTTCTCTGCAGCGAATCTGTTCCTGCTGATCTCCTCCATCCTCGGCTCCAAGACGGCAGGTCCTCAGACTCAGTTTGTGCAGAGCTTCGTTGAGGAGTGTGTGGAGTGCTCCGAGCAGGGCAGCCGCGGCAGCATTCTGCAGTTCATGCCCTTCACTATGGTGAGAGTCACACATCACTGATAAAGAAACGCAGGAATGTGTGGAGTGTCAGAAGAACAAGGTTGCACAATTTTTCAGCAGGCGAAGAGGGCAGAAGCCCGAGCCAAGCTTCATGTGTTGAGCTGTTGGGTCAGCAACAAACAGTTGGGTGATTATAGTATATTTTAAAACTGGAAGATCATCCAAATGATCAATGCTTTTACCCAGAGAGGATTCATGAACTTTTTCATTTTATGTATACCATTTAATATCAATCTGATAGGAAACAGTTTTATTCATCAGTCAACCTTATTTTGACCCTGTAATCGGATCAGAATCTAATTCTTTATTTGCCAAGCACCAGATATAATCATTTCTATATAATTAAATTAAATAACTGTATATAAACATGAAATGGATCATACACCAGGGGTGGGCAGTAAAACGATAACTATTATTGCAATCAATCAATATATATATATATATATATATATATATATATATATATATATATATATATATATAGTGGAGGTGGTTATAATGATTGGTGTATATACACTCACCGGCCACTTTATTAGGTAGTTCAGTTGCTTGTTAACACAAATAGCTAATCAGCCAATCACACGGCCGCAACTCAATGCATTTAGGCATGTAGAGGTGGTCAAGACAACTTGCTGAAGTGCAGATGGTTATTGGTGCCAGACGGGCCGGTCTGAGTATTTCAGAACCTGCTGATCTACTGGGATTTTCACGCACAACCATCTGTAGGGTTTACAGAGAACGGTCCGAAAAAGAGGAAATATCCAGTGAGCGGCGGATGAAAATGCCTTGTTGATGTGAGAGGTCAGAGGAGAATGGGCAGACTGGTTTGAGATGATAAAAAGACAACAGTAACTCAGATAACCAACCAAAATATATATATATATATATATATATATATATATATATGCACACACCGAGTGTCAAGTCATGTATACATGTAAACATGTCATCCATAGTGGTTTTGATGTGAAATGGTTTATTGAGTCTCAGATGTCTTTACAGTGGTAGTGAATGGACCCATGGGTCACCGTGACTACAACACAGATATAGCCATTTTATTTACTATCCAAAACCACCAGTGAACCTGCACGTCTTCTGAGTTTCATATGGAATATCGATGATGGTAAAACAGTGGAAAACCCTTTGGGGACTATTTTGCAACACTACATGCATCCCTCCACCATGAAATGTTTTCAAAAGTCACTTTTTAGCCCAACATCAAAACAGTGTCTCAGGCATCAGGCAGTGAATTCATAACCATCTCATATAATCACTTTCTGTGAGAGAGCTTTCAGACGTGGACGTCTGCCTTCCTACCACCTCCACTGTGAACAAGTCTGACTTTCTCTGGAACAAAGCATTTCACACCAAACTACTCCTTAAACATTTAATGATACTGAAGTTCTGAATTCCTCTTTTAAGCTTTTCTGTTTTGTGTGCATCCTATACAGGTGTCCGAGCTAATGAAGCTGCATGCGCTGGCCAAACCCAAAGTGGTCCTGTCCATCACAGACCTGACTCTTCCTCTGGGCAGAAGAGTGGCAGCCAAAGCCATCGCTGCTCTGTAGTATGAACACGCACACAGCCTTCTTCATACCTTTGCTGGGCTGATCTTCATGCCTTATCACTGATGCAGAGTTTCAGAGAACTTTCTAATGAACTTCCTTCAGTTAATGACTCTGAGATAAAAACCTGCACTGCTTCATTACAGAGTCGTGCTTCTTTACAGAAGAAAGAAATTTAAAGCTTCATGCGGATGACACCGAGATAAGTGATGGATGAAACTTGGCTTGCATCTTGTGCTTCATTGAACACAAGATTAGATTCCAGTAATAGATGTTATTATTATTTTTTTTTTGTCCATCATCAAAACTTAACACTTAACACTTCGTTGTGATTTGAAAGATGTGGTCATACTTGTGAACAGCGTTTATTTCGGCAGCATCAGCTGGTGCTTACCGTCAACCAGTAGACTAAACTGAAAACCGGCTCATCTCTGTACATAGAACTTTTTTATACTCAATAAATCATGAAGAATTCATTTTTTGGCACTTGTAGTTCTTTCTTGTTTCAGAAAAGCGCTGTTTGAGCAGTTTGCCCAGTAACCCTTTCAGGCCAGCGCAAAAAAGCAATTTTAACATCTCTTTTCTGTTCTTGTATGTATTTAATATGCAAAGTATGGAATCTAACAAAGTTGAAAATGTGTCGATTTTCAGTCTTTTTTTTATTATTATTTATTATAAGACCAATGATTAAAAAGACTGCGCTGCTTGTTCTAATCATGCAAAGCAACCAATTGTGTTTTCAGAAAAAATGGTACCTTAAATGGTGACTGAGGCGCCAAAATGTAACTGCTGCATCATTTAAGGTGGTACGGGAAAATGTGAACAAGTGGCCGACTAGCTATGCGAATTAAAAAAAAAAAAAAAAGTTTCTTGTTGCAGTGCTACAGTATTATTTAAGACTGAGTTTCTGCTGTTTATTTGACCTTGGGTGACTGTTGACCCCAATACAGACTGAATTGAGATTTGAGAACCGCCAAATATCAGTGATTAAAGCAATGTGTTCCTGCAGCTTGTATCACAAACTTAAAATCCAACATAAAATAATAACTCATATTATCAGTTATCTGAATGTTACCCCCTAACATCTGTTAGTATCAGCCATCGACCCTTTAAATTGGTTGCTCCAGTGTGTTCTTCAGTGCCAAGGAAACTAGACTGAAAAAAACACAGTTCAAGGTTTCTTTAGTAAAGAAAATGGTTCTATATAGAACCATGAAAAGACTTTATGCAAGCTTTGCATTAGAAAAGGGAACTTTGCATCGTGAAAGCTTTCTTCAGATTGATGGAGAATGAGCTGTAGATGTTTCTCTATAGAACCTTTTTGAAAAGGGTTCTATATATCACCAAAAAGAATTCTTCTGTTGTTACAATGTCAAGCTTGTTATAATAGAAGAACAATGTTTGGTGCCATACAGAACCCTTTTCCATAAGGTTCTATGTAGAAACATCTACAGCACATGCTCCATCAGTCTGAAGAACCCTTTCATGATGCAAAGAACCTTGTATGCATGCAGATGTTCTTTGAGTGTTCATCGTTCTATATAGAACCATTTTCTTAACTAAAGAAACCTTGAAGAACCATGTTTTCAAGTCTGTAGTCTTTGGCAAATTTTGAAAATGCTGCAGTTTCCTTGTAGCCAGTGCCTTAGAAAGTTAAGCCACACTCTAAAGATGGTTCTTCAGTAAAGGGAATGGTTCTATTTAAAAACGTTTTATGCTTAAATTGTTCTCTGTATGGTAAAATGGTTCTTTAGATTGATGGAGAATGGGTGTATATGGCTTCATATAGAACCTTTTCATGCTTCATTGGTTCTTTGCATGGTAAACCGGATCTTCAGATTGATGGAGAATGGGTTGTATATGGTTCCACCAGAAATGAGATTCTACTGTTACATGGTCAGGCTTGTAACAATAGAAACCTTATTGGTGACTTATTTTCAAAAAGATTCTATATAGTGCCACATACAACGCAGCTCCATCAATCTGAAGAACCGGTTCACTATGCAAGTAACCACTTGAAATGAAAATGAAATAGTTTGATATTGAACTAATGTTTCGAAAAAAAAAGAACCATTCCATGTACTAAAGAACTCTCAAAGAACCTTGACAGTACTTACTGTGCTGTCATTTGATGATCTTTCAGTCAAATAATTGTTCATCCAACTGAATCCAGTCCTTTAAAATTAAATACATTTTGTAGAATAGGGTTCAAGAATAAAATTTTAAATAAGAAAAGTGGTTTTAAATCAGAGAATAAAGTGATGGGTGGAAAAGAAAAGATAGTTTTGTGGTGATCACACTTGGGCTTTCCATGGAAGATGTGTGTACAGATGTGTGAAACCATAGAGGTAAGATTGTGCTTACGCACTGTCTTTGTGACCGATTTTGCTTGCAAAGCAAATATTCTGTTGCTTCATTTGACCTGTGCTTGGTACACATTTATGTAAGACCTTGTGTTGCATTGGCAAGTAGAACTGAGCTAGAAAGTCTGCACCAGTGACTGAATAATCTATTTTGCTGACTGTTTTAAAAGTGTCAACAGTGTGGCATGTTCAGTTATAACCGCAAGAGGAAACTTGCACTTTATGTGTTGTATCTTTCAAAAGACGCATCTAACATTTTCATCAGCCAAGAAGCAAAACCTTCAGCTGTCCATAATGTAAGCAATATCCACAATAATAACAAATACGACTTTAAATTAAAATTCAAACTCCTTTTGACTACATCGTGACGCTGCACAGACCCGACAAAGGAACCCCTGATCTGGTCTGGAAAAGTTGCAGAGGACTCTGTAGGCCTTGTTTGTGAAAGTAGATATGCTGTATGGCCAAGTGTAATGACTGATTTCATGTATTTCAGCCACACCCATTCTAACAGGTGTATAAAATCAAGCACACAGTCGTGCAACCTCCATAGACAAACACTGGCAGTAGAATGAGCCATAGTGAAGAGCTCTTGAAACATTCCACTGAAATTTCTGCCCTGTTAGATTTGCCCTGGTCAACTAAGTGGTATTATTGTGAAATGGGAGCATTGAGGAGGAACAACAGCTCAGTTTCAAAGCGGTAGACCACACAAACTGTCCTCTGTTGCATCACTCACTACAGAGTTCCGAACTGCAACATCAGCACAAGAACTGTGCAGCGAGAGCTTCACAAAATGGATTTCTATGGCCAAGCAGCTGCACACAAGCCTCAAGATCAAAATGCTCAATGCCACGTGTCATCTGGAGTGGTGTAAATCACACTGCCGAGAGCACTGGAAACATCCTCCGGAGTGATGAATCAGGCTTCACTATCTGGCAGTCTGATGGACGAATCTGGGTTTGGCAAATGCCAGGTGACACTACCTACCAGAATGCATAGTGCCAATAGTAAAGTTTGCTGGAGGAGGGATAATAGACTCAGGCTGTTTTTCAGGCCGGTGAAGAGTGATGTTAACGCATAACAGCATACAAACTTTGTGGCAACAGTTTGGGAAAGACCCTTTCCTGTTCCAGCATGACTGAACCCCTGGGCACAAAGTGAGCTCCGTAAACACGAGTTTGGTGTGGAGGAACTCCAGTGCCTGCACAGAACCCTTACCGCAACACCACTGAACACCTTTGGGATTAACTGGAACGTCGATTACGAGCCAGGCCCTCTCATCCAACATCAGTGCCCGATCTCACAAATGCTTTTTTCACTGAAAGGGCTCAAATTCCTACAGGCTCACTCCAAAATCTTACACAAAGCTTCCCAAAACAGTGGATCCTATTTTAGCTAGAAAGGCAGGGGCAATTCCATATTAATGCCCACAGTTTTGGATTGGAAGGTCCATTGGGCAATATTGATGAACACACAACTGTCCTCTACATTGATGACCTATTAAGGAGTTATTAATTTAGCAGTTTCACAGTCAGTTTGTTCCAACCCTACTGTATTCCCACCCACTTGTCGCCCAAAAATTTTTGCGTGGTTGCCCCCAGACGTTCTCGTTATGAGACTCTCATGTTGGAAAGTCTCACTCTATCATGCAACGCAATTCTGTTTCCTGGAAATTGAGTACAACCAATGCACCCGCTTTCCATTTGATGGAAATGGAATGTATTGCGTCACCTATAAAGCCTACAATACAACGTAATGCTTAATAGGCTACTATGTGGACAGTGATTTCCCCACATTTACTGACACGCAAATATCACATCATGATTGCAAGTCTCTTATGATTCTCTGACAGTTGACCTGACCGCCGTCACAGACTTGGGAAACACACTGCATTGTCCATTCTACTATTTCCTGTTCGAACACACCTGACCCGACTCATCTTTTGATCATAAAGCCCTTATCAAGCCACGTGAGTCATTTTACAACAAAGGAAACTACGGAAATGTTACGGCCTGGGAGAACCCAAGACTATGATGTGGAAAACTGAAACTGGGAAGTGGATCTTGCAACAGTGGCAGCCCTAAACATGCTGCCAAAGCTTCGGTGGAGAAGTTGAAGAGCAGAGCTGCTATCTTCTTGGCATCCTGCTGTTAGTCAGATTGAAAACCTGCTTGATTAATGCAGTTGAGTGGCTGTGGTTGCCCACATGTTCACGGGTTATAAACAGAAAAGCAGGCCCCCGCAGGCAGATAGACAGTTGAAGGTTTGAGCTGAGGTGGCAGACGTCTAAATCTTAGAATTACTATTACCCTAGTAATTGCTTTACCAAATTAAAAAAAACAGCACGTCACCACTTTTCTGATACTGATAGTGAATCCTTGAGTGTCGATATTGAAACATTATCGGCCAATTAAGTCCTGATATTTCTTCTGTAAAAGCTTTTAAGACTTAAAATGAACTATTTGTAATTGAAGCACTTTCTTTTAAAGGGGATTGAGATGCAAACAGTCATCTGGGTTTGATAGGAAATAGGTTTTTGTAGAGAAACTGACTCAGATTTCTTTATAATGGTGGCGAATGGAACCAGGGGTCACAATGACTACATCACAAACATAGCCATTTTATTTACTATCCACACAAGTGAACTTCCATATGTCTTCTGAGTTTATGGAATGTTGATGATGGAAAAATAAAAAACAAATATGCTTACATTGGCTACTGTTTTGCCTTAGAATGCCCTGCATGTACCTCTGCCATGAACTTATTTCAAATATATAAGTTTCAGGCCAAAATCTTACCTCAAAACTATCATAAAACAATGTCCAAGGCATCAGGTAACAAATATAACCACTTTATGTAATAACTTTCTGTGAGGGAGCTTTTAGGTGGACGTCTGGTTCCACTCTGATATCCAGCCCACCATTTTCCGACTGATACGGAAGCCCACCAGTGCTGATTATGGTGTGTTGGACAAACGTGTCATTGCTAAATCTGAAATCCAAAGAGGTTTTCCAAATAGAAAAACTTGCTTACTCTACATTTATTTCCTAACAAACCAACATTTCAGTACATCATTCTTACCATCAGTGTTATAACCAAATTCTAAGTCATGATTTAGCTGAAGGTCAAATTTACGGCTAATTGGCTGTAATAAGTCACGTTTGGTCTCTGAAGAGTTTGGTAGTTTTGCAGTGTTGCTACAAGGCTAAGGTAGTTAAAGAGTAATGGTTGCTCACTCAAACCGTGCTAATTATAAGATGTTTCTGAGACTGTATGATACTGTTATTAATAAAAAGGGATAAAAGTCAGAAAACTACTGTTTTTAGCTATGCTAATGAACACTTGCCCGCTTTTGTAGATAAAATTGTGTCATACAGTGTCTCAGACCACATTAGCAAGGCTATTGATCACTACTGATCAATTCCACACGGTTTGAGGCAAGTCTGATGTTTAGCAGGCAGTTAGCACAATGCTAACTGGTGAAGTGTTAGCTTCCATTGCATGTTAGGCACATTAGCCTCGTAGCTGCAGTTGAAAACTGAAGAAATAAACTGTGGACACCAAATGTGTCTTGGCTTAAAAAAGTAGATCAGATTTTTGGCCAAGTCGTGGCTTGAAAACAGTATTTATTGCAATTTTTGAAGGCACGTTAGCATTTCGTTGCGGTCGAACGCTGCTGAGAAAAACAGCACAGGCTAGCATGCATTCCATGTTTGGCTAAGTTGGTCTAAGCTAGTTTGAATTGGTTTGAGCTGGTTTACACTGGTCCGGTGCTGGTTTAGGTGGTCACCTAGCATGGTCATGCTGTTTGACCAGCATACCAGCATTCTAAACACAGCATATACTGGTTTTACTGGCCATGCTGGTCTGTGCTGCTTTTTCTAGAAGGGGAACAGAGCCACATATCTCTAAAACATTTACGTGACAGCAAATGGAAAACTTTTAATGTAACTTAATGAAAAGAGATTATATTCCAAGCTGTTTTGGACCATTTCTATTGGTCCATTTATCATACAATTTTCACCCAACACAACAGGCAGCTGGTGCATTCAAATGGTGCCCAAAAATTAAAAAAAAATAAGAATTGAGATATAAAAGATGTTTTGCTCCAACAGTGGTACCCAATGTCCTAAAAGAGTATTTTATTTGGGTGGATGGAGTTGAAGTAGTTTTAACTGCAGGGCAGCTTGTATTTTGTGGAAATCCCGGGAAACTTAAAGTACCCTTTAAAACAAAAGAGATGGATTTGGGGGATTTTTCAAACAGTGACAAGAGAGAGTGGAAGATGAAGAGTGGAGAAAAGCAAATGATGACTTATGTGGAAAATAAGCCAGCGATGAAAATGGGCGAAAGGACGGCATTGAAATAACTCTGGAGTTGCCACATTCACAGCCACGTCCTGTGACGAGATTTCTTCCGGTGGAGGAGAACACTCATACACGTCACTGTCATGAGGATGTGTAACAAGCTGGGGATGCCATCTTCCACATTTCCCCAAATCAACACCAAAGACGTCACCAGAGTCACACACTAGATGTTTTTTACTGAGGACAAGTGTGAGTGAAAGGAAGAGGTTTGAAAACAACCAGACTGGGGATCCCAAGTGGCACCGCCATCTAAGCGTTGGCTCTATTGTCAAGAGATTGTGAGTTTGATGCCACAGCTGTCCGTGGCAACGAGTCCGAGAAAGCATTCACTCTTTCTCCATGGCTCAGTGTTGATACTAGCCAATGCTGATGTTATTGAATTCAGAACCATCAGCCAACCGTGTTTGCACACCATTTAACCCATCTGTGCAGTGAAACATGCACACTAGTGAACACACACTAAGGGGCAGTAAGCAGCCCTATCCACGGTGCCCAGAGAGCAATTGGGGTGCCTTGCTCAAGGGCACTTCAGTCACGGACCTTCAGCCGAGGGGATCGAACCAGCAACCTTCTGGTCATAGGGCTGGCTCACTAACCTCCAGCCCACGACTGCCTCTGCTGAAGTCAGAACAGTTAGTGTTGAGTGTTCTCATGCAAGCATGTTGAACACAATGATGTTGCATTAGCAGCAGTTTGAAAAGATGCAGTGGGACGTTAAAGGCTTCTTTATGGAAAAGCCTTTGCTAGTCAACCTCCCAGTACTGTTTTGGGGAGGCATAGATAGGTAGACTTGGAATTACCTCACTGGGGAGAATGTTGGGCAAAAATAAACTAAAAAAGAACAACTTTTTTCAGGAAATCAAAGAAGTAAACCTACAAAAGGTTCAATTATGGTTCTTCAACAATTCTTTGGTAAAGAAAATGGTTCTATATAGAACCATGAATATTCTGCTTGATTAAGGGTTTCTTTGCATGATGAAATGGTTCTTCAGACTGATGGAGAATGCACTGTAGATGGTTCTATATAGAACCTTTTTGATAAGGGTTCTACATAGCTCCAAAAAGGGTTGTTCTTCTACACAAACGAGTCCTTTGCGTGATTAAAGTGTTCTTTGCATTGTTAAAGGGTTCTTTAGATTGAAGGAGACCCTGTTTATCCCTCTGATCATGCAAAGGGTTCTTTGAGTGTTCATGGTTGTATTTAGAACCGTTTTCTTTACTAAAGGACATTATTTTTAAAAGTGTTCACACCTTTAAATTGTGGTTCTTTACTGTTTTCAAAAAAGTCCATATAGAGCCATCTACAGCACATTCTCCATCAATCTGAAGAAGATGCAGAGAACCCTTTAATCATGCAAAGGCTTATTTAATGTTCATATTTTTATAGAACCCCTTTCTTTAATAAAGAACCCTTGAAGAACCATTTTGTGAGTATACACCTAAAATTTGTTTTCAAGGGTTCATTTTTTTTTCGAAAAATGGTTCTGTATAGAACCGTGGACACTCTACTTGACTAAAGGGTTCTTTGCATCATGAATGTGTTTTTCAGATTGATAGAGAAGGTGCCTTTTTGAAAAGAGTTCTATGTAGAACCTTTTGGAAATGAGTTCTATATAGAACCTTTTTAGAAAGGGTTCTATATAGCACCAAAAAGGGTTCTTCTGTTGTCTTAAGATTGACATTGTAACAATAGATGAACCCTTTTTAAAAAGGTACTATATAGAACTATCTGCACCACCTTCTCCATCAATTTGAAGAACCTGTTCATGACGCAAAGAACCCTTTAATCAAGCAGAGTGTCCATGGTTCCATATGGAACCATTTTCTTTACTAACGAACCCTTAAAGAACCCTCATTTGTACACACATTTGGAGTGTACACACCTAAAAAATTTGGCTCTTCAATGCTTCTTTAGTAAAGAAAACGGTTCTTTATTGAACCATGAACACTTGATTTTTCGTTGCGTTATCAAAGAACCATCTACAGCACATTCTTCAACAATCTGAAGAGCCCTTTCATGATGCAAAGAACCAAGTTGGTTGCTAACAGAACCAATCTTTATTCAATGAGTGTTCATGGTTCTATATAGAACCATTTTCTTTACTAAAAAACCCTTGAAGAATCATCTTTTAAAACTTTTTAAACTTTTTCTAACTGGCTTTATGAAAGTAGCATCAAGACTCTTGTACTTCATGTGGACCAGTTCAGTCTCATTTCACTTTATTGAGAAATATCCAAATATCAAAATGTACAAATATAATTGACCAAATTGAGAGTCTAAATAATTTTAATTGTAGAAAATCCTGTCGTTGCTTTATTAAAAACATTTTTAACTTGCCTTATTTAAATGGACTTACTTTCTTTTTATTTAAATGACAGTTTATTGCCCAAAAGAAAATAACAACGACCAAAGTGATGTTGTGTACGCAAGACTTTTGGCTTTTTATTTCATTAAAAAAAAAAAAAACATTTCCTAAAGAGTCAAATGATCGTATTAGACAAAATTAGATCACTTAAAAGTCATATAAAACATTCCTCAAACCGTAAGTTCTTAGTGTAGACAACGTTGTGCAATAAATGTTCTCATAAATAGAACGTTTTAGGAAGTGACACAACAGCAACTCAGGAGAATGAGTCACTGTCATGATCCAGTTTAAATAAATAACATTAATAATAAAAAATTATGATAAATAAGACAATTGGATAAAGCTATTACATAATAAATACATTCACACATTTAAAAATAAATAAATACTTTAAATATGTCTAATAGATTTCATACAATCAACAACCTGATTCAGATTAAGTAGGGCTTGACCAGACGATAAAATGGGCAGTGCATGGGCGTTTAAGCAGTCTGGAGGTCAAAGACATCACCACCAACATCATCAACATTCTCACATGATAAGCCACAAAAATTAGTTCCTTCCCCCGGAGGACAGGGTGGTGATCAAATGACTGTGAGCTCATTGTGCGTTCTTTTTGCTGAGATCTTACAAAACAGGTCATGTAATTTGCTAAGAAAACATCACAAAAATGCGAATAGAAAAATACAGTGTTTTTTTCATGGTGCCTCTATGTGAAGACTTTGAGTAAACAAGACAAAAGTTGGTTGCTAACGGTAAATAATGTTGCATTGCATATCCTTCAGACTTTCTTCTTCAGCTCCTAAAAAGTGTGGTCTAGTTTCCCGAGTTGGAAGGCACAGTCATGCTCCGGAAGGTGCGGCTAACTTCCTGGCTAAAATCCCGCAGCTGGAGAAGGGTCAGGTGCGCCGCCACATGTTTCTTATATTCGTCACTTAGTTTGGGAGCCAAGGTTTCCTCTAGCTGGCTCTCTGATACTGGCTGGGGCTCCGGTTTGCTCAGCAAGTTCTTCAGATCCTGCATCTGGAAGATCCGAGGAAGAGAAACAGTCAAGCTAGTGAAGGCATTTGTCATGGGAAAGAACACGCAATACTTAAATCACAAGGCAGGGGGGCCTTTCGGAATTTTCACAGGGGCATAAATCTAGTTTTCGAGACAGAAGGCAATTGTGGCTTTGACGGATTAGATAAGAAGGCCTGTTACAGCTGTCAAGTGCCTGAAGTTGTTGGAGTTTGAAGAGTCTGAAGTTGTGGAAGTGTTTACAATTGAGAAAAACATTGCAATTTTATGCTGGAATGGGTAACACTTGCAACCTAACACTGACATAACCATGGCATAGCCATGTCACGGCATATGACATAGTCCATTGTGAGCTTTTGGTCAGTAATAATAATAACAGTGTCAGGTCACCATAATTGTCTTGATAGAGGCCATGTCTGTATACATCACATGCCATTTTCTAGCCACCACGACTTCAAATGTTATGGTTTCTGTTCTGACAATTATCGGTGATGGTAGCACTGTCATATTCCTTGACATTCATGAGATCATATGAATTGTTTGTCATTTGTGTAGCAGGGTTCAAGTAAAGTGCCACTAATGTTCCAGCTGCATCATAGCTGTGGGTCAGTTGGTTCTACTTTGTCATCTTTTCTATATTTTCCCAAAGAAAGGGTACCTACCTTGCGGACTTGTAATAGAAGATCTCGGATGTCGCACAGAAGTCCATCCACCATCTCAGACTTGGCGGGCGATAGCTTACTGACCACCGTCAGCAGGGTTTGATGCAACTTGAGACCCGTAGCTATCTGGCTCAAACAAGCACCCTGTGGGAGAGAAAGGGGCAGGGGTGAGGCATTGGGCAGTAAAGGTCAGACATTGCAAATGCATTTGTAAGGTGTTATATGGCCAACATATTATCTTATAATGCCTGTCATTAGCCTGTGTAATTGCTTACAAGTAATTATAGAGACATCCATAAAGCAAGAATATAGGACTTAATAAAGTCATGTTCTGTAACATTTTATAATATCTGTTCCTGAGAACATTATAACACTAAAGTTGCAATACACTATTCCCTACATGCAACATTTTATATAGAGCTTAGGAAATGAAAATTAAATTTCATTTAATAGTATAATAGCAGTGAGATTTTCACTTCTAACTAGTAATGTAGGATGTACACCTTAATAATCTGTGTATTTAATAGGTGTATTTAGTAGTTTAATTCTAGTATTTTCACATCCTATTATCAACATTTTGAGAGGAAATGTACCAAAATGTACCAGAACCTTGTTCAAGTGCATTATAACATATTTGCAATCATATAAGCAGATTTTGTAATATACTGTTATGAAACCTGATATTATGAAATTATATACTCTTGCTTTATGAAATGTTAGGCATGTAACTATAGCTTACAAGCAATTATACTAGCTTATATCAGGCATCATAAGGCATATGATGCCGTCGTAATCCATTTGTTAAGCTTCATGAATACAAGATGCATAAAAAGTGTTTAGTGTCTTCTCTACTATAGTCTGCTGTGCTTATGAATAACCTAGTAGCAGGATCTAATTCATGTGGTAAAGCATTTCACTTCTACTTTACTTTTTACAAAAGAAAAATGTGCACTTACCAGTGTGAAGCTGTCTGAGAGGGGTTTAATAGCAGGTGCTTCAGGCAAATTGAGGTGCGTCTTCAAGAACTTCAGTTTGGATGAGTCTTTTTTGTCCAGAGACAGGCCCTGGAAACATCCAGAGAGGTATTTTAAAAACATGCTCAGGCAGAACGTAACCCAAAAATCCAAGCTTGGTCAAGTAGAAGAGGAGATAAGGGACGCCCCTGTTCTCATTCGTCCTGGCTTGCATCATCCAGCCCCGCTGAAAGAACCCACTTTGCGAAATTACCCCCCAGGCCTAACTAAAGATCAGTAAGGACCTGTGCAAACATCTCCCTTACCTTGGGGATCCATAAATTGTGCAGTTCAGTAATGTCGTCCAGTATCTTTCTGATCAAGCTGTGCCCGCTTTCCACCGCCTCCTGAAACTCTGGATCCTGCATGTCCTTCCACGGCTCCTGTATGGGTGCAGGGCTCACGAGGCTCAAGACACACAGGGCCAGGTGGAGTTCTGGGAAATGTAGGAGGGATACATGATGCCTATTGGTTAAGCAGGAGGCCTGCCCACTGCAAACAGTGTAGACCGCCAGCAGGGGACACCCTACACTTGCGCTGCATTAGTCTAACACACTTGTAGAGTGAGGTGCTCTCTTCATGGGAATGACGTGAATTCTTTATTAATGCAGAATAGTTTTTTCTTTTTTGTAGTAAGTGTTTCTCAAAGTAGGCTTTTTAAAGGGGGAAAGAACAACTGAGCTGATCTGGACCTGTGACAAGTTAGATTCCTGTGTGCCAGCTTGTGTAGGGAATGGACAAAATAATCAGATACTCACCGAGGAAGAGGTGCATCACTGCTTTGCTGACTTGTTCAGAGTTTCAGTGAACAGGCGAGATACTGACAGACTTAAGATGCGCGGTTGTTTAAGTAGAAGCATGGCGGAAACTCCCCTATGACGAAACTCCCCTATTTTAGATTATCCCCTATGTCACTATGACGAAAGCGTTTCCTTTGTTCCTTTTTCCACCAATTCTTAAAATGATTAATATATTTTTGCACTGTTCTTCAATGAGTCATTAATATTAATGTGAAATAATAATGTGAAATAAGTGTCTTTTTTTTTTTATTATTATTAAAGGTTTGTGGGCTTGTCCGTTACACCACAGCTTTCTTTAACAGCTTGTCTTACATAAAATCAGCCCTGATTGCAGAGATTTAGAAGAAATTTTATGAAAATAAAAAGGTTCTTTGGCAAATGTTCAAAGGCAGCACAAGGAACGGTAGGGTGGAACTGTCTGGTCTCGCAGGAGAACTTGCTTTTGGTAGCGTCTGACAAGAACCAGAGCTTTTACCTGATCAGGCAGTAGGTGAGACCTGGACATGGTACTACAGAAATACACTATGTCCAAATGCTTGTAGACACCTGTTCATCCAGGTGCCCCATCTTCTGAAATGAAGGGTATTAATAGGGAGTTTGCTCCCCTTTCCTGCAGTAACAGCCTCTGCTCTTCTGGGAAGGCTTTACACTAGATGTTGGAACACTTCTGTGAGGATTTAATTGCATTCAGCATTCATAAGAGCACTAGTGAGATCAGGCACTGATGTGGGATGAATAGATGTGGAGCACTACAGCTCATCTCAAAGGTATTGGTTGGCACTCCATCATTCCAGAGAGCCATCCACAGTCAATTACTGGCTCTAGCCAACACAGCATTGGGCATAGTGACTGCTCTAGCACATCCCATTCTGTGGAGCGTCAGTGCTTTTCTGTGGAGATTAAATAAGCTGTGTGTGTACAATTGAACACCTGTGTTGGCAATGGGTGACCATGAAGTAGCTTCAGTTTTTAGAGTTCAGTATTTAGAAGGGCTGTCTGGATACTTTTGGACAGAGTGTACCAGTAAATAGGGTTTGCTCTGTATTCTGTTTTTTCCAGCATGGATGAACAAGCAGGTTGGGTGAGGAGGTCAAAGTTTCTCAATATCCTCAGACATTGCATATGATTATATCCTGTAGACATCATGGCCAGTTTCAAATGGTCCAGATGAACTCCAAGCTCAGGGTATATTCTCTAATTTTCAAATACTTTTGCATAATTCAGAGATGCAAACAGAGTCATTCAGAGTGGTTTGGTCTGAAATGGTTCATTGTAGAAACTAAGATTTCTTTATAGTGGCGGTGAATGTAACCAGGAGTCACCATGACTACAACAAATATATGTATTTTATTTACTATCTAGAACCAACACATCGACATGAATGTTGATGATGGTAAAAGAGTGAAAAATCTGATATTTTGCTGTACAGTGCCCTGCGTTTTAGGCCAAATCTTACCCCCCAAAATATTGTAAAACAATGTCTTGTCAATCCAGAATGTAAGGGAGCTTTAAGAGGCATTCAGAATCTCTAGAATGAAGCATTTCACATCTAACCACTCTGGATGACTTTGTTTACATTTTAACTGTTTAATTATGAAAATTTATTATCTCACAGAGAGAAAAATAAGAAGAAGGATTTGTGCATATCTTCTTAGATTTGTCTTTAAATTTTTGCCTTTAAAGGCACTTTTATATAACATGGTACTCACTGTTTTTAACAAAATGCTCTGTTATATTTGTCGCTACTTTCCATAACTGCTGCAGCAACTTCAGTGGCTTTAAACTCTCTGTACGCCAATTTCACACGTGTCTCTGATGTGGACTGAATGAAGAATTAAGGGTGTCTGACGTGATGGGTCAGTCTTTAGTGATTGGTTAGTTTCGCACAAAATGTAGATGGACACACACATCTTCTAAGCTGCTTCTTCCTCAGGGTTGCGGGGGGTGCTGGAGCCTATCCCAGTTGTAATCAGGCGGAAGGCAGGATACCGTTCTTGCTGTGAGGCAACAGCACTACGCACTGCGCCACCGTGTTGCATGGATGGACACACAAATCCAGCAATTACCACTGATAAGTCCCTCTTTGCAGGCTTATAACTCCAGAAGTGAGCCACATACAATCTTCTGATGAAATGGAATGGAAAGGGCGACTCTACAGATTCAGGAAACGCTTGAACCGTATTTCTGTGCTGTGTTATCACAAAGATGTGGAAACATATAGAAACATTTGGTATGCAACTGAGTTTGTGCACCCTGGAGGGTTAATAACCAAGCTGAGTAGAGCCAAATTCCAAAGCCCTGAGCAGGCTGAAGGTTAGGAGCCTTGGACTGATGCTGAGCTGCTGAAAGTATAGAAACATGAGTGAATCTGCCTACGTCAGCAGGAAACTCCTGCAGAGGAACTGATGTAGAAGAGAATGCAGAAGATGGCCAACGGGCTTTGCTACTGCATGCGGAGTTGAAAACTGAAAATTGCTTGGACCCATTCAGAACTTCACCAGGCTGGTTCTTACTCTGCTGACTTTGTGATTTTATTGTTGTCATTATTATAGTGTAATTATCAAATAAGACCTGCCAGTTTCTTCATTGCTGGCACTAACTGGTTCAAATAACACATAAGACCGATGATGGCATATGCTGATGTGATTTGGGGTTGTTATCTGCCATAGGCAGCTTCCACTCTGCTAACTCTATACTTACAATGGATGTGTCTGTGTCTCTTTAATTATATATCAGCCAATGTCTTTCTATGATGGAGTGATTGAGAAGTAGTACAAGGTGACTTACTACCACACTGTTAGTCAATTATTAGTTGAGTTTTTTGAATAAGTCAGATGAAATTTGAGGGTCCTAAAAAAGACAACAAAACCATCAGATTTGCACATTGTTGTATGTGTTCAGTTTCCTCTGAGCTGTCCTTTCATTTTCAAAATAAGTGAAGGAAGTAAAGGAAATCAAGTTGAAACTACAATGGCCACATTCTGGACATTTATGCTGTGATGAATTTTCCTTCATATATATTTTTGATATAATTTTAAATCACCAGCTGCCTTTTATATTTTGTAAGAATTTCATGATGAATGGATCAATAAGAATATATATATATATATATATATATATATATATATATATATATATATATATATATATAAACAAATGGAGCTGATAAAATGGACTTCCTTGGCCACTTCCATGGCCACAGGTATAAAGCCAAGCCCCTAGGCCTGCAGACTGCGTCTACAGACATTAGTGAAAGAATGGGTCGCTCTCAGGAGCTCAGTGAATTCCAGCATGGTACCGTGATCGGACGCCACCTGTGCAACAAGTCCAATCATGAAATTTCCTCACTACTAAATATTCCACAGTCAACTGTCAGTGGTTTTATAACAGAGTGGAAGCGATTGGGAACGACAGCAACTCAGCCACAAAGTGGTTGGTCACATAAATAACAGAGCAGGGTCAGCGGATGCTGAGGCGCATAGTGCAGAGAGATTTCTGCAGAGTCAATTACTACAGACCTCCAAACTTCATGTGGCCTTCAGATCAGCTCAAGAACAGAGTAGAGAGCTTCATGGAATGGGTTTCCATGGCCGAGCAGCTGCATCCAAGGTTTACATCACCAAACGAAATGCAAAGCGTGGAATGCAGTGGAGTAAAGCGCCGCCACTGGACTCTAGAGCAGTGGAGACGTGTTCTCTGGAGTAATGAATCAGCTTCTCCGTCTGGGAATCCGATAGAAGAGTCTGGGTTTTGATGGTACTTGTCTGACTGCATTGTGCCAAGTGCAAAGTTTGATGGAGGGGGGATTATGGTGTGAGGTTGTTTTTCAGAAGTTGGGCTCGGCCCCTTAGTTCCAGTGAAAGGAACTCTTAATGAACTCTTCGAGTCTGGTGCGGAAGAACTTGACTGGCCTGCACAGAGTCCTGACCTCAACCCGATAGAACATCTTTGGGATTAATTAGAGCAGAGACTGCAAGCTTCTGATAGAATGGTCAAAAATTCCCATAAACACACTCCTAAACCTTGTGGAAAGCCTTCCCAGCAGAGTTGAAGCAGTTATAGCTGCAAAGGGTGGGCCAATATCATGTTAAACCCTATGGATTGAGAATGGGATATGACTGAAGTTCATATGCATGTATAGATGATTTTTTACTTTTGGAAATATAGTGTACATCTATCATTAATGTCTATCATTAAAAATAAATCTGTCTATTATGCTTTATATATATATATATATATATATATATATATATGTGTGTATGTATATATATATATATATATATATATATATATATATATATATATATATATATATATAAATGATGTTCTAAAGTTTGGAATCAATATTTTTTACCAATATGATTTCAGATAAATGTGTAAAATGATTCTAATATTCCAATATTTTAGATCTGTATAGCTTCACAGTAAATACTTGTTGGGCCACTAGACAGCTGTGCTAGCTGTGTCCAGAATGATGAACAGAGATTATCCTTAGGTCCAGAGATAGATAGAGCTATATACAGAATTCCTCAGATATTGAAAGGGCCAATAGTTTCCCATTTAAACTCAGGCTGTATAGGTTATTATTCAAATCAAATCAAATCAAATTTATTTGTATAGCGCTTTTTACAACGGATGTTGTCACAAAGCAGCTTTACAGAAATTCGGAAAAGACAAAGTTTCAACAGGACTGTAAGAATGTACAGAAACCCCCTGGTGGGCAAGCCAGGGGCAACAGTGGCAAGGAAAAACTCCCTCAGAACTGAGGAAGAAACCTTGGGAGGAACCAGGCTCACCAGGGGGGACCCATCCTACTCTGGTCAAACTACCTACAAGTGATTATTGTACTTAAAATATCTTTTCCCCATGTTGTGATATTTCATCTGTATATTATTACTTGCTACATTTTAAATAACGTCCATATTTCACCACAGCTTAGTCTTTCTGGGCCTCAGTACAAAAGCACAAAAGACTCCTGTGGGGCATTGATTCTGTCATTCTGAAACACTAAGCTTTTACCAAAGACCCCCAGAGCTCTGGAATTCTCTGACTGGAAGAGCTTCTGAACTCTGGAATTCTGACTTAGTGGGAGTGATGATCTCTTGTAGTGAAGTCTGAGTTCACCTCAGATGACACTCTTACTGGAAATAAGAAATGTTTGGAGGTTGTAATCTCTAAAAGGCTTCCCCTTTCCTTGTAATTCCACTAAACTTGTCATTTACTCATTTCAAACCAACTAATCATATCACTGCCCCCTGGTGGTAGGGAACCCTTACAAACTTAAATAGCCCACATGAAAAGGTTAACAACCTCAGTTCACACCAACATCTGCGTCAGTTTTCTGCGTGATTGTGATGGAGGTGTGACTTTACAGCAGTGTAATGGAATTCTAAGTAGCTGAGATGCAGGAATGCACACTGTAGGTGTTGTAGGTGTGAAGACTAAGTGAAAATTTCACATAAAAGGGAAATTATAACGCATGTTCTTTCCATATCGTGACATATTTCTAACTGAATGACCATAGTGTTTTCTCTCCATGATGGGGGATGGGGGTGGAGGTGGAAGGAAAAGGTTAATTATTGGTTATTATTGGTATTTATCGGTAATCATTGGTTAATAGTATTTTGTCAAACTCGCTGGTGCACAGTGAACTTGAAACCCAAACTTCATCAGTACCTGCGGCTTTGAGATCTGACCTGATTATGTCAAATTTGAAAGCGTGACCTGAATCTTCTTGCAGGATCAGACACAACAAGCTTTGGGTGCCCACTGCTCGCCAGCCTTCTGGCCCGGCTTGAACACCATTGAGCTTCTTGCTGTACAACGCTGTGCAATCCTCACCCTCAGATGCTGCAGCTGTCACTACATAATCATAAATTAATCAAATGAACTGCTGCCCCACCTGTTTCTCCCACTTTGTTCTATAATACTTCATACTAACAATGTTTGCTATCCTGTGTAGACCAGAGGAGGATGGGTTCCCCTTCTGAGTCTTGGTTCCTCTCAAGGTTTCTTCCTCTTAGGGAGTTTTTCCTGCCACTGTCGCCACTGGCGATGCTCATGGGGGGCTCGGACCTGGATTTTTCTTTTCTTTTTCTTTCTGTAATACTTAGTATTCTGTAAAGCGCTATAAATAAACTTTGCTTGCTTGCTTGCTTGCTTCGTTCGTAGCAAACAGTTCCTCATGACCTCCAACCCACCTCTTGGAGATCTACCTTCTTGCAGGTTTCACCTCCAACCCACCTGTAACACATCTCATTCAGCTAATTAAGGACTCTTGAAGGCAATAAGCAGGTGGATCAGGTGGGGTTGAGTCTGTGGGAAGGTAGGAACAGGGCTGGTGAACACTGGCGTAAACTATACTAGAAAGAGAGAGAAAGCGGCCAAAGTTCTTAAAGTAAAGTCCATCCACTCAGCAGCCATCTTTGCTATTGTTTCCAGCTAAACAAGACAGACTCCTCTCTCTTTCAGTGAGGAAAGACCAAAATACTCAAAGTGACTGTCTCCTCCTCCTTTATAATATCTCTGGAGCAACGAACAAGAGAAAATGCAAAATGTATTCATTTATTTTATTTTGTCATGAAAATATAATTAAACAAAATCACTCATTTGAAAATAAACCCAAGCCTGACCTAAGCCTGATATTGGCCTGAAATCCAATATTTTGTCGGTCTCAATCCATCAGGTCTTCTGGGTTGGGTAGAAGACCTCTAGTCGTCATTCATATATTCAGCATAGGTCAGTTACTGACTGCAGGTCTGCTGTTGTCCACATATTGTTTCACTGGTGGACCTGACCATTGATGAAGAGCTAGAGGATGGACAATACAAAATGTTCCTCAACCAATGAGCTACACTCTCTAACCGTACACTAGCAGTCAGTGAGGGGACGTCTTCATGCTGTGTGCTTTCAAAAGCTTCATCCAGAAGATGAGACCATAAGCAGAGACTAAAGACAATATATAGATGTGTGCAGCATAGTCTTTTTTTTCGCCTATGACTTGCACGATGTTGTGCTACTGATGAAGAAATGAAGAAAGAAGAGATAAAGAGAGATGTCTCATTAATACTTGGTCAGTGAGACGGTCAGGGAATGCATGACCGTGTATGGACACTTACTTGTCAACAGACTCACTCTATTAAGACGACAAACCAAACGCATCTTCTATCCCTGAACATTCTGATCCTAAATCATCACAGACGATAAAGACGACCCTGTCATTGCGTCTCGTTTCCGTGATGCAATTGTGGAGTTGTGGCTGTAACTCTTCTTCTCATCTGAAGTGTCCACTGACTCATGGAACTATTTGTCATGCTTGGTCTGTATGGAAAATGACCAAATTTGTATAGGCATGACATCAGTTCATGTATTAATGGAAATAAAGTGTGGGAAAATTGGTCAGGGGGCATGAGAGTAAATGTGTTCATATCTTTAAAAAACTGTAATGCTGGGATGAAGTTTATTGACAGTGGTTTTTGGAGACTGTCTCAAGCTCATGTGGTGATGTCCATCACAGACACGTATCAGTTTTCAGTGCAGTGCTGTCTGAGCTGTCAAATGTTAGGAGCAATCAGTTGTGGTTTTCGGCCTTTTCCTTTATGCACAGAATCCATGACTCTGTAAGACGATATTATGCACTAAAGACGGTGAATTACCTAAAATTCCTGGTACTCCTCACAATTCCGGTTTGAAGAATGTTATTTTTTAATTGTTGGAATACTTTTATGGAGCCACGATCAACCTTGCTCATAAATGACGACCTATTCTGGATGTTCTTTGTACATTCGGCATGATTGCATCACCTGTTTAGGATGTTTTCCTGAATTTCCTAGTCTTAAATTTCTCCTTTCCCAGCTACATTTGGAATGCGTTGCAGGCACAATGATTGTGTGCTTACAAAAACAATGAAAACGATGAGATAACAATATAAATGTCTTGAGTTTGTGCTGCATTTTGTTCAAATACAGATTAAAGTATGTCGAAATCATTGCTTTCTGTTTTCATTTGGATTCGACCTCCTGCAGCGACGTTTCTGGAAATGGGTTTGTGTTTACTTTGGGTCACATCTGTGAGCCTCTTCCAGGGCAGGTCCTGGATTAACCCCCTGCCCAGCTCAACAGTCATTTGTTTAATTTTTTATTATAATAAGTCAACATCAATCAGTTTTTACTGAAATAAAATGTTGCTGGCTCTTGTTACACACCCTCAAAGGGTTCTTTAGTAAAGAAAATGGTTCTATATAGAACCATAAACACTCAAATGACCCTTTGAATGACTAAAAGGTTCTTTGCAAAATGAAATGGTTCTTCAAAGTGTTGGAGAATGTGTTACGGATGCTTCTATCTAGAACCTAAAAGGGTTTGTCTGTAGTAATGAGGTCAAGCTCCAAGAAGGTTCTATATAGAACCATCAATCTGAAGAACCATTTCTTGATGCAAAGAAGTTTTTAGTCAGGCAAAGCGTCATTTGTGTTTTTATGGTTCTATATAGAAACAGTTTCTTCGCTAAAGAACCCTTGAAGAACCATCTTTTTTAAGAGTGTACATGTATTACAGGTATAGCTGTTATGTAGCTGGGTAAGGTGGTTAAAGCCCACCCAATATTTAAAACTTGGCTATATAGCCCACCCAGTAATTCATTTTACATGCTTTCATGTGCTTGAGGACAGGGTGGGTTGTGAAGTCTGACTGTGTCGATCCACAGCTGAATTCTGGATTCAGTCAGGACTTGGTTAAACAGGGCGGAGATTAATAACAGAAAACTGAGGACGGTTTACAGAGCTCCTCGTAAAACTACACCGGCCATGGGTTTGTTTGTGAGTGTGTTTTATTGCAGTGGTCCCAGAAGACCTCTACCTTATCATGAATTTAGAGCAGATCAGGTCAGCTCAGGTCAGGACCAGCAGACTCAGTTTACAGCTGGCACGATATTTTAAACAACAAATGCATGAACTACTGCCAGCATGTGCATCTCGGCCCCGCTAGAGACCCCTCAGAGGGAGGTCTCAGAACAAATGATATGGTTTTTAAGCCAAGTCACAGTCAGGAGGAGGTCTCAGAAATAATCAAGTGGTGATCAGGACGAATCAAGGTCAGGGGAGGTCTCCGAAGTGATGAGATGGTGGTTATGACCAGTAACAGTCAGGGGAGGTCTCAGAACCCAGGAGACAGTGATCTGGGCCAATCACAGTCAGAAGGAGTTCTCAGAAATAATGAGGTGGGGATTAGGACTAAATTACAGTTGGGGGAGGTCTCAGAACTAACAAGGTGGTGATGAGAACCAATCACAGTCAAAAGGAGTCTCAGAACTAATTAGGTGGTGATTAGAAACAATCACAGTTAGGGGGAGGTCTCAGAACTAACAAGGTGGTTATTAGAACCAAGCACAGTTAGGGGGATGTCTCAGAACTAACAAGGTGGTTATTAGAACCAAGCACAGTCAGGGGGATGTCTCAGAACTAACAAGGTGGTTATTAGAACCAAGCACAGTCAGGGGGATGTCTCAGAACTAACAAGGTGATTATTAGAACCAAGCACAGTTAGGGGGATGTCTCAGAACTAACAAGGTGGTTATTAGAACCAAGCACAGTCAGGGGGATGTCTCAGAACTAACAAGGTGGTTATTAGAACCAAGCACAGTTAGGGGGATGTCTCAGAACTAACAAGGTGGTTATTAGAACCAAGCACAGTTAGGGGGATGTCTCAGAACTAACAAGGTGGTTATTAGAACCAAGCACAGTCAGGGGGATGTCTCAGAACTAACAAGGTGGTTATTAGAACCAAGCACAGTCAGGGGGATGTCTCAGAACTAACAAGGTGGTTATTAGAACCAAGCACAGTCAGGGGGATGTCTCAGAACTAACAAGGTGGTTATTAGAACCAAGCACAGTCAGGGGGATGTCTCAGAACTAACAAGGTGGTTATTAGAACCAAGCACAGTCAGGGGGATGTCTCAGAACTAACAAGGTGGTTATTAGAACCAAGCACAGTCAGGGGGATGTCTCAGAACTAACAAGGTGGTTATTAGAACAAAGCACAGTTAGGGGGATGTCTCAGAACTAACAAGGTGGTTATTAGAACCAAGCACAGTTAGGGGGATGTCTCAGAACTAACAAGGTGGTTATTAGAACCAAGCACAGTTAGGGGGATGTCTCAGAACTAACAAGGTGGTTATTAGAACCAAGCACAGTCAGGGGGATGTCTCAGAACTAACAAGGTGGTTATTAGAACCAAGCACAGTTAGGGGGATGTCTCAGAACTAACAAGGTGGTTATTAGAACCAAGCACAGTCAGGGGGATGTCTCAGAACTAACAAGGTGGTTATTAGAACAAAGCACAGTTAGGGGGATGTCTCAGAACTAACAAGGTGGTTATTAGAACCAAGCACAGTTAGGGGGAGGTCTCAGAACTAACAAGGTGGTTATTAGAACCAAGCACAGTTAGGGGGATGTCTCAGAACTAACAAGGTGGTTATTAGAACCAAGCACAGTTAGGGGGAGGTCTCAGAACTAACAAGGTGGTTATTAGAACCAAGCACAGTTAGGGGGATGTCTCAGAACTAACAAGGTGGTTATTAGAACCAAGCACAGTTAGGGGGATGTCTCAGAACTAACAAGGTGGTTATTAGAACCAAGCACAGTTAGGGGGATGTCTCAGAACTAACAAGGTGGTTATTAGAACCAAGCACAGTTAGGGGGAGGTCTGTTCAACAAGCAGCCAAAAAGGCATTTTTCTACAAAACAGTGTTTTCATTTGACGTGAACTGCCACTGACTGCTAGCTTTACAGCCGGTCAGACACTGACCACATCACATGCCCAGAGAAAGCTGTGCAGATGTGCGGCAGAAAGAAACAATGACGAACTCAAATCAGCTGATGCTACTGTCAGTGTATTCTGCTCTGTCATTATGACATCTGAGTGTGTGAGGGTGTGTATGTATGATTGGGGTGTGTGAGGGTGTGTTGAGTGTGTCATTGTGTGTGTGTGAGCGCGTGTTTGGGGTGCGCATGCTAAGTATGTTACATAACTCCTCAGACATGGTTTCCCTTCAAAGGAAGCAGCGATGGAGAGTTAATAGGAAGGGGAAGAAGGAAACCACAGGTTTCCATGGCAACCGGCGTTCACATATGAGCACGAAGGAGGGTGTCCAGTAACATTCTGGTGACCTCAGCAACGAGATGAATGGGTATGTCTGGGCTTTCTTCACTCCAAATCAGACTGACCCCTATTACCTTTATCGTGCAAAGCCACAGGGAGGCTCTAACTGCCCTATCCATGCCCCGCCCACTGCTGGCACTGAACTAGCACAATTATTCTCACAATTCCACGATGGTCAAAGTTACATTTATAACACCTTTATTACAATGCCACAACAGCACATGAACACAATAAATAATTAACAACACTTTTTAAGTTGTCCTAGCTTGACCCATCGACCTAGCTATAGTAGTGCAGCCTAAAGCCGTGACTAATATAGTTCAAGTCATAAATGTCCAACGGAAATGTCCAAAAACACCTCTACAATAATTTCTTCAAGCGACTCTATGGAATTATAGTAGTATGTTAGCACTAGGCTAATTTTGATTCAAATGAACAGTTTCTGCCCATTCTAGATTAAACAGTGACTTTTAAAGCTTCTAAAAAGACAATACAGATGTTTTATTAGATGCCTTTGACAGGTATTACAATATTCTTTACCTTGTATTAGCTTTACAGTGACTCAGTAAAGAGCCTGGCAGTTTTCTATTTTTAACAACTGAAATCTGGTTTGCGGGAGAACTATGGATAAATCAATAAGCAGCTTGGTGGAGCTCCAGTTTCCCTCGAGATCCTCCACTGTAGCAAGAATCCACAAGCTGTATGAGCGAGAGTGAGGGGCTATGATGATGGAGGAGCTGAACAATTGGCTGTATAATATATATGAAATGTACACTTA
The DNA here is from genome assembly GCF_015220715.1 of Pygocentrus nattereri. Classification (NCBI taxonomy): domain Eukaryota; kingdom Metazoa; phylum Chordata; class Actinopteri; order Characiformes; family Serrasalmidae; genus Pygocentrus; species Pygocentrus nattereri. The sequence continues at coordinate 7,249,295 of NC_051223.1, read as the reverse complement.
CTGACTGTGTATATGATGTATATGATACAAAAAGTTGACTATATATGACATATATGCTCAATGACTGTATATATGATATATACACTCATTCACTATATATATATATATATATATATATATATATATACACTGCACATGATGCGTATAATTGACTGTATATATGACATGTATAATATACAGGCTCAATTGTCTGTAAATGTGATATATATATATATATATATATATATATATATATATACACACACACACACACACACACACACACACACTCACCGGCCAAGGAACCCCATGCAGACATGGGGAGAACATGAAAACTCCATACAGACCTGGTCACCTGGCCAGGGAATCGAACCCAGACCTTTCAAATATATATATGTACACTGCTCAAAAAAATAAAGGGAACACTTAAACAACACAATATAACTGCAAGTAAATCAAACCTCTGTGAAATCAAACTGTCCACTTAGGAAGCAACACTGACTGACAATCAATTTCACAGCTGTTGTGCAGATGGAATAGACAACAGGTGGAAATTACTGGCAATTAGCAAGACACACTCAATAAAGGAGTGGTTCTGCAGGTGGGGACCACAGACCACTTCTCAGTACCTTTCTGCTTTCTGGCTGATGTTTTGGTCACTTTTGAATGTTGGTGGTGCTTTCACACTCGTGGTAGCAGGAGACGGACTCTACAACCCACACAAGTGGCTCAGGTAGTGCAGCTCATCCAGGATGGCACATCAATGCGAGCTGTGGCAAGAAGGTTTGCTGTGTCTGTCAGCGTAGTGTCCAGAGGCTGGAGGCGCTACCAGGAGACAGGCCAGTACACCAGGAGACGTGGAGGAGGCCGTAGGAGGGCAACAACCCAGCAGCAGGACCGCTACCTCCACCTTTGTGCAAGGAGGAACAGGAGGAGCACTGGCAGAGCCCTGCAAAATGACCTCCAGCAGGCCACAAATGTGCATGTGTCTGCACAAACGGTTAGAAACCGACTCCATGAGGATGGTATGAGGGCCCAACGTCCACAGATGGGGGTTGTGCTCACAGCCCAACACCGTGCAGGACGCTTGGCATTTGCTAGAGAACACCAGGATTGGCAAATTCGCCACTGGTGCCCTGTGCTCTTCACAGATGAAAGCAGGTTCACACTGAGCACATGTGACAGACGTGCCAGAGATCTGGAGACGCCGTGGAGAGCGATCTGCTGCCTGCAACATCCTTCAGCATGACCGGTTTGGCAGTTGATCAGTAACGGTGTGGGGTGGCATTTCTTTGGAGGGCCGCACAGCCCTCCATGTGCTCGCCAGAGGTAGCCTGACTGCCATTAGGTACCGAGATGAGATCCTCAGACCCCTTGTGAGACCATATGCTGGTGCGGTTGGCCCTGGGTTCCTCCTAATGCAGGACAATGCTAGACCTCATGTGGCTGGAGTGTGTCAGCAGTTCCTGCAAGATGAAGGCATTGAAGCTATGGACTGGCCCGCCCGTTCCCCAGACCTGAATCTGATTGAGCACATCTGGGACATCATGTCTCGCTCCATCCATTGTAATGTTTCAGTTTTTGATCTAATCAGAAAATGCCTGTTATCTTTTACATTGTGTATACATTTCAAGATGAATGGTCCAAACAAAACAGCTCAAAATGACTTGGAAAGACGTCTGGTTCCATTAACTTACATTAAAAGTAAAGTAGGTTTTTTTCCCTCTCATATGAAGGTACCATTTTGGAGATACAAGGTTTTCTTCAGACAAGATTGCTATATATACACTACTCACAAAAAGTTAGGCATATTTGGCTTTCGGGTGAAATTTATGGAAAACGTAAAAGGTTCACGCTACAGTGACATCATGAAATTAGGTCATTTAAGTAGAAGCATGCGATGGTGATTTCCTCATCTCAAACAATTTACTGAAACAGAAGCCAACAACAGTGGTGGGTACACCCAAACAAAAAATGTCAGTGTCTCAATAACTTGTCATGTGCCCTTGAGCATCAATTACAGCTTGACAGCGACGTCTCATGCTGTTCACAAGTCGACTCATTGTCTGCTGAGGCAGGGCATCCCACTCTTCTTGAAGGGCAGCCCTCAGGTCATTGAGGTTCTGGAGTACAGAGTTACGAGCCTCTACACGGCAACTCAGCTGATCCCATAGGTTTTCTATGGGATTCAGGTCTGGAGAAAGTGCAGGCCACTCCATTTGTGGTACCCCAGTCTCCAGCAGCTGTTCCCTAATGATGCGCCCTTGATGAGCTGGAGCATCATCGTCCATGAAGATGAAATTAGGCCTGTGTTGTTCATGCAGAGGCACAATGACTGGATTAATGATGTTATTCAGTAGTATTGGGCCACTGGGTCACTGTACCACTCACAAAGTGTAGGGCGGTTCTGTATTGACTAGACACACCTGCCCACACTGTAACACCACCACCACCACCTTGCTGTTAAGCTCCTTGTTAGAGAACAGCAAGTTGTGCAAAAAGTACTGAAACATTGAACAGTTGGACATGTGCATTCAAAAGTTTAGAGAAGGTCACATTAAGTTCACCTGTAAAGATTAGAGTGCATTTTAGGATCATTCTGAAATTTCACCCGAAAGCCAAATATCCCTAACTTTTTGTGAGTAGTGTATATATATATATGCGCTCATTGACCGGATAGATAGATAAATAGATAGACAGACATATATATAGATATAAAACTTATGAAACATCTAAAAGATCTAGAACATCTGAGAGAGAGAGAGACAAAGAGAGAGAGAGAGAGAGAGAGACAGAGAGAGAGAGTAAGAAAAAAGGAGATAAAGACAAAGAGAGAGAGAGAGAGAGACAGAGAGAGAGAGAGACCTCTAGAGGGTGCTTTTGTGACTTTGCTGCTCATTTAAGGTCATTCCAGTTGGGGACACTCTGGCTGTGACAGTGGAAACAGGCGTGCTTTGAAAAAAGCGCTGATGGAGAGGATGGTTGAACACGAGAATGCAGAGAGAAGAGAGTATGTTGGCATACAGTACTGTGGAGAAGTCAGAGACCGTCCTTCATTTATTCAATTTCTGGTAGAAACAGCCATCAAGTACAAGTTATTCATTTTTCAATGTCAGAAAAAAATATAAATTTTTTAGCGTGTAGTGTATCCACTCCTCGCCTTTATCCCAGCTTCCATTGTTTTCAGGAGACTCAAAGAATTCTCAAAGAATCTGCAGAACATGCCTCCAGAGTTCAGTCTTAGAAGCTGGTTGAAGATTTTCTGAAGTCATCAAACCCATTCAGTGGTGTTGAGGTCTGGACTCTGGGGTGGTCAGTCCTTTGTTCAGCTTCTTTGTTTGATGTGTCCGTCTCCTTTTCTCAGTGAGGTTCTTCTTGATCAGCTACCCATCCTTTCAGACCCACAGCGCTGAGTGGTCTTCTCACAGTGGAAGGATGGAGAGTAACACCTGTGGATGTTTTCAGATCTGAAGCAGCTTGATTTTCTCCTCTCTCTCAAAGATTGAAGCTTTAGTGCTGTTAACTGATGGGGCCAGTTCTGTTGTCTAGCAGGTCTTCCAGGTGGTTGTTAGGTGACACATTTTGAAGCTTTTACCTTTCTGAACTCCAGTGTCGGAAATTCCTGTTTTTTTTACTTATGTTGAGCAGACCTTGTAATAGCCACTCGCTGTGATACAACCCTCAGCTGCAGAACTCTATTCCCCTGCTGTGGAAGGTGAGCTGGCTTAAAATGTAAATGAAACTGATGCAACAGGTGTGCGTTTGGTAGCAAGGTGTAGCGTTACCTGCTGCAATGTTCCCCTCCCCCATACACGTACACATAGACTTACAGCCTGAAACACAGGCCTCTTAGTTTACTCTCTCATTCAGCTGTCTGGATCACAGACTAATGTTTCTTGGCCACAACTACAAGATGTGCATGTAATACCTGTGTGTTTGAGACTGTGCATTTTATCTCTTTGTGGGGACCGAATTCCCTCAGGACGTTGAAAGCATGACCTTTTCCTAGGGATGGGTTATCAGAGCTGGCTCTAGCCTTTTGGGGACCCCACCATCTTTGTAGCTGATACACTGTAAAATAAAATTAGAGTATAGCTAATAGCAATGACTAGCACAAGCTGTCTAATGGTATTCATTTTTGACTGTTTAATGTGTGTATTGATGATGGTTAGATGCTCATTTGGGGTTACGTCCACATCCTGGATCCAGGGTCCTGCCTTTGAGCCTAGTCTGATCTAATCCTGGTGGCAGTGGCAGTGGCACATTTGCTTTTTTACTATTATGAATGCTTTGCTTTTTAAGTAGGATGATTTCATTTTCCTTTTTTGGTCACTCCTCTTTATGTTCACGCAATTGACTGTTCGGCTTGAGTATCTAAACCTGATTTAAGTACTGGCTGAGTGTCTAAACCTGGATTAATCACAGTCTGAGTATCTAAACCCGGATTAATCACAGTCTGAGTATCTAAACCCGGATTAATCTCAGCCTGCATGTCTAAATCTACGTTGATTACAACCTGAGTATTTAAATCAGGATTAATCACAGTCTGAATATCTAAACTTGGATTAATAACAGTCTGAGAATCTAACCTTGGATTAATCACAGTCTGAGTATCTAAACCTGGATTAATCATAATCTGAGTATCTAAACCTGGATTAATCATAATCTGAGTATCTAAACCTGGATTAATCATAATCTGAGAATCAACCCTGGATTAATCATAATCTGAGTATTTCCACCTGGATTAATCACAGCCTGAGAATCTAAACCTGGATTAATCACAGTCTGAATATCTAAACATGGATTAATCACAGTCTTTTTCTCTTCATCAAGCATCTTAAACAATATAATGTTGCAGTAGTAGAAGCTGTTAAGGGGGCCTCCTGGTGGCCATGGTGCCCTAAGCAGATGCTTTTGTTGTTTACTAGGTACAGCTGTCACTCTGCATGTTGATGTCACCAGATGATTTCTTTGTAATTGGCTGATTTTTCAAACCGATATTTTGATGTATTTATTGTACACTGGAAGAGTAGAATTAATATGTTAATATGATGCTGAGTTACTGCAATGAATAAAATGCAGACATTTTAGTGCAGTAACCCAAAAAAAGAGAAGACGCAACTAAACAGAGCTCCAACAACAAAAGAAAATCGATACATGAAATATTATTGTCTTGCTGATCAAATCCTATAAGCAACAATCTGTGCTTTGACAAGGTAAGTTAAAAAATTAATGACCATATATAGAGTAAATGGGACTCCTAACAAGCACCTGGAAGACGTGCTAGACACCAAAACTACCACCATCAGATACACAGCACTTAAAGCTTTTATCTTTGAGACAAAGGAGAAGATCAAGCTGCTTCAGATCTGAAAACATCCACAGGTGTTTCTGTCCATCCTTCCACTGTGAGAAGACGACGCTATGGGTCTGAAAGGATGTGTAGCTGTTCAAGAAGAACCTCCCTGAGAAAAGGAGACGGACACTTCAAACAAAGGAGCTGAACAATGGACATCTCAACACCACTGAATGGGTTTGGATTACTTGGATTGTGCAAGAAGGAAAAGCAAAACCAACTTCTAAGACTGAACTTTGGAGGAGTGGAAAAATGTCCCTGCAGATAAAGGTAAAGACTGCAGACTCTAAATTCTGATACTGAAATTCTACAGATGCTGAAAAGGGCTGGTTTTTGACCTTGGCCCAGTGCAGGATGTGTATGTGTTTGTTTGACTGCCTGTCACAGGACGTACCCTCACACATCACTGCACTGTAGTTATTCGCTCACTTGTGCATCTCTTCCACCTCCCTCTGCTCCTGGCTGGCTCACCATATGTGTTCCAGTGTGTGTGTGAGAGAGAGTGAGACGTCAGCGAGGGAAGGTTTACCATCTATATTTCAGCAGCGCTGAACCTCTCGCTTGTCACATGCGGCTCAGTTTGTTTTAGCCTCCTTCTGCGACAGGCCATGGGTACAGCGGTGCCGTTTAAGTTCAGAAGCCCCTGCGGCGAAACGCTCTTCAGCAGCAAAGCGCCTAGTTCCTTCACCGCAGAACAAGCCTAACACTGTTCTGCGGTTGAGCTTTTGAAGCAATTTAAACCTTCAGGCCACTCAAGAGTGGACATATCGTCTGATGCAGGCTCCAAAAATTTGGTTTTCCACGGACGAATTCTAGCACTACTCAAGGGGCAGTATTACAGCAGCTTCTTAAGTCTGAAATCTTATCTGCTTAATCACCATGACAACTTATTAGGACTGAATTTAGGACAGAAGTTATTACAGAACAGCAGTTCTTAGGTTATCCTTAAATCCAGATAAGAAACCAGTATTACAGAAACATTCTAACTAGACTAAATCTCTTAAATTCTGTCCTAACTTTAAGATAAACACTAGAGCATCTTAACCGCTGTTTTATCTGTCAATTTCTAATCTTTTGTGCAGTGACAGGCAGCACAGTTCACAATAAGTAGCATAATGATGCTACAATTATCAACACTGAAAACGGTGCTTTGAATTGTGACAATGTTTTAACAGCATTTAAAGCACATAAAATCCACCATCCCCTCTTATTAACTTCGGGTGTCAATGTTTGATGAAAACTCGTCAGATAAAATCTTACAGTGATGGTGGTGAATAATGAGGAGACAGAGTTGAACTCCATTTGGGAAATGGAGACTGAAACTGTGGAGCGGCAACACTCTGAAAAACAGCACAAAGCACTGACACAACATTCTTACCTTTCAGTTTATCTGGCTTTAGTTTTATTTGACCCTTTTATTACATCAGTAATGGTAACTAATGCTAGCTGTCTGCCTAACTAATTAAGTTGATTACGTTTTTACGTTTCAGCTGTACACATATGGTCTGTTGCTAGGTAACAGACATGACAGTTGAGTGTCGGCTTCAATAGAGTAAGTTAAGATTTCCAATCTTGAGAAAAGTTTCTGTAACATAAGAAAAGATTCTCAAATGAAGATAAGATTTGCTTCTATAATATAAATTTGTGAAAAATCTTATCTTGACCTGTCAGATCTTAAGTTTGAGATTAAGATCTTACGTTTTGCAGGAGCACTTCTGGAAGAGTCCATATCAGGATTTTTTTAATAAATGTAAACATTATAGACAATATTTATTACATTAGGCATTATAGATAGATTTATTACAATATTGCGGTATTCTATGCCCAGCTCTGATGTTAATCGTACAAAAAATGTATGTATATGTAAATTCACTCCTTATTTTTGCTTGTTGCAGGAAAAAGAGAAAGGATTCAGGTAGCTCACCAGGAGTTTTGGTCAATCTTAGGTATAATGCTAACTTACAATGCCATGAAACTTTGTTGGTTTTCAGTAAATATAGACTTTCAAGGCGTGTCATTTTGATATAACTCATGCTACATTATTTCTATATAATGTGGACATTTTGTTCCGACCTAAATGTTAAGCCTCGGGTTTGGGATAGATTTAATAAACTTGAAGTTCAGTTGAATTTAATGGATATTTAGTTGAATGTTACTTAAAGACAGACTGAGCATTTACAAAGCATCTACAGGGGGCAGCACTCAACTTCATGTTCAGTTGCATTTAATGACTATTTATTTTAATGTTACTTAAAGATATACTGAACATTAACACAGAATCTACAGTACACCATCCAAATAAAGTGTTTCCCAGAATCCAATATAAAATGGCACTGATGGTTTTTAAAGTCTTGAATTGTCAGACTCCTGCATATCAATGCTGTTGGAACAAGACCTTGTATCTTCATTTTTGTAGTTTTTTTTTCAGTTTTTGGCATAATTTGAATTTGCATTTGTGCAAATTTCATGATGAATGGACCAAAAGAAAAATGTCTGGTTCCATTGACTTACATTAAAAAGTATGTTTTTTCTTTATCCTGTAAAGTTACCATTTCGGAGATACAGTGTTTTGTTTTGACAGCAGCAATATGTTGTGGATATACTTTTTATGTATGCACCCTCAAGATCTTTAAGGTCTGTGTTCCAATCACTTTCGACTGTTCCACTGCCTCATCTTAAACAAAAAGGGGATTGTGGTTTTGCTGTTGCAACATCAAGACTTCGGAATCACCTCTTAAGTGACTTTAGGCCTGTGACTGTTTTAAAAACCAAGCCTAAAACACATCTTTATCAAGTAGCATTCAGCAGCTGTTGAACTGTGGATTGAGGACTGTACTCTGTTGTGCTGATGTACGGTGGTGGTGAATATAACGTGGAAATCATTTTTGTGTTTTATTATAAAGCACTTTGGTTGTAAATGTGCTATATAAAAAATGAACTTTACGTTTTTGCTGAAACATAACTCATGCATTGTGACGTGTAATGGTACTGCGTTCACTGATCTTGCCATATGACATCAACTGAAAGCTGTTTTAAAGCCATTTTATAAAATTATCCAAACTCTGCCTCCCATCCGGCGATAATCTTAAGTGTTACCCTAAGCTTAAAGTAGGATTTACTTATGGTGAGTTTTACCTTTGGCTTACTCAAAACAAAAGCTCCTCATTAGACTGGCATAAGTACACAAAACCTGTGGAATCCCTTGAAATGGGGATAGCTGTTTGTTAGTATTGGAGTGGTCCAAAAATTCTTCTTAACTTTGCTATGATATTGATATCCAGGCAGTTCTGTCATCAGCCGAGTGATTATAGTGAATCACAGACATTAATGTAGCTTAAATGTTTTTACCCTATTCTCATTCGTAGCATGCATCTTTTAAGTCAGTGGTATTCAGTGTATTGAAGTTAGAGGGTTATACTAATAGAATATCCTCTATTGGTGTAATATAGACATCATAACAGTAGAAGAACCCTTTCTTTAGAACCATTTTCAAAAAGACTCTATATAGAACCATACCCAGTGCATTCTGCATCAATCTGAAGAACACTTTCATGATGCAAAGGGTTCTTTGAGTGTTCATGGTTCTACATGGAACTATTTTCTTTACTGGAAAACCCTTAAAGAATCATCTTTTTAAGAGTGCACGAGTGAGAAAAACACAAAGTCACAGTGCTTTTATACAGGCTGGTGATATCTGAGGGGCTGGCAACAAAATTTCCATCTCATGTGATTTGCTTCCCTTCATTTATGCAATCAAGCTGCAAAACGCTCTCGTTCTAAACTAAGTAAACTAAACCCCATGGATAATAATCCTAGTTATGAAAGCCATTTGTTATTCGTTCTGTAGCCCTGTTCATGATGAACTGCCGGCCGTTGAGGTTATTGGCCACTACATCTTCACATTGTGATCTGTTTGAACATTAGACCCTGTAAAGTGGGCGACGGCGGGGGCAAAATTTAATAGTTTTTATCTGGTGCACTCAACATTGTCATCTCGTAAATGGTTTGCTATTGCAGTGAGGCATTAAAGTGTCATTTTATGTGCGCTTGACTCCACCAAGGCAGCCGGGATCTGAGGGCCGATCCATTGTATAATTAGCGATTCCGGGGCCGCCGATGCCTGAAGGCGAGAGCCGAGAGCAAAATGTTACTGCAACGTTTTTATAACCCATAAAGAAATGTGTTTACGCTGGAAAGCACTTCAGGGAGAGTCTAAATGAGTGTTCACGAGCTCCAGTGCAGAGAAAAGATGCAGAATAACGACAGCTTTTGAAGGGGAAGAACAAAGAGAGAGTAGCGGAGAGGAAATGCTGACGGGGAAATGGAGGAGTAGATTAAAGAGGTAGCTTAAAAAGGAAGTCCATTTGATTTTTCTATCTGCATAACTAAATGGTTTGGATGTGAAGTCATTCAGAGTGGTTTTGGTGTGAAACACTCTGTTCTAGAGAAACTCACTCGGTCAGAATTGTTCACAGTGGTAGTGATAGGAACCAGACGTCCATCTTTTAAAGTTCGCTTGCAGGTTATTATATGAAATGATTATGAATACACTACCTAATACATGAAACAGTGTTTTATTTTTGGCATAAAACATTTAAAAAATTAGTTCATTGAGGTGCATATATGGTGTTGAAAAGCAAAAGTCCCTGAAATTTTTTTTACCATCATCAACGTTACATATAAAAACATTAAAAAAAAAACATGTGGTTCACTTGTGGTTCTAGATAGTAAATAAAATGGCTATATCTGTATTGTAGACATGGTGACGCCTGGTTCCATTCACCACCATTGTAAAGAAATATGACACTGAACCATTTCATGTCAAACCACTCTGAATGGCTATTTACATCTCAACAGTTGTATTATACAGAAAAGATTTGGGTTATTATTGACTTCTAGTATTACCAATGTAATAACCTTGTGGCTGTAGCACGAAACTACAGAAATAGAGTGCTTACCCCCACCTGATCAGCACCCTACACGATACCAATGAGAGTCCTTGGGCAAGACTCCTAATACTTCCTTCGCCTACCTGTGCAAAATGACCAAATTGTAAGTTGTTTTGGATGGGGGTGTCTGCCAAACGCCAGAAATGTATATTTTGGTCACCAAACATGTCTTGGCTGATTGACTACATCTGGGGTAAGTTACAATGTATGTTTTTTTTTTGCTATAAGTGATGAGCTTCACAAGAAGCCCCATCCCTGTTGCTCCACCTTGCTGGTGTAGGGTCCATCTTGATACTTCAAAATCAAGTGATAACAGGCCACGTTTTGAGAAGTTATTATTCCAACCTTCTGACAAAACCATCCTTATTTGGATATATTTTGTGAAAATTTCAAGATGCTAAGTCAATATTTTGACCAATAAGTCATCATTTTGAGGGTCAAAAGTTTGATATACTGCTTCAAGATACAGAGAAGAAGAAAACAGTCCAAGCCAGCAGAACCATCATGACCTGGTTTCTAAGCCTATGTATTTGCCATCATCAGGATTAGCATTTGCATTTCATCACTCCACAACAGGTGAACCTGCAGGTCAGTCTATCTCTGTTTTGGTTTGGGATCCTGGGGGGGAAGAACCTCTGAGAAGACCACTGCCTGTAAGTTTCTACCCCATCCACAGCATCCCCTCTAAAAGGGCAGATTTGTTGCTTCATCATAATTTCATGACGTCTCCAGTCTAGTGTCTTAACTTGCTTCCACTCCAATGCATATTCACGCCCAAGCAGACATGAATAAACACTGTCTGCCCTATCACCCTGAACCTTATTCAACATTAACCCCCCCCACCCCAATTATGTCCCAACGTCTTCCATTTAGCGTCTCCTAAGTAATCTCTAATTGATACACAAAGCACTTAGCTTCTTTACTCACTCGGCCTGGTATATGGAACTTGTTCTATTTTGAGCGTGTTAACTAGACTAGGTCATGTTTCTTTCCTCCGCCGCTTGATTTTCCAGGTCCCATTAGATCGGCTTTGCCAGACGGTCCTAGCCAACGGGGTGACCCCAAAGGTTTGCTGGGAGAAGCTCCATCTCCGGGCTGAAGGAATCTCTCCATCAGGGAGACCCAGGAGGGCAGAGTCGCGAGCAGACGGCTGGTCTTGGCTTGCTGGCTCTGTAGTCTGGGCAACAGAATTGGTGGCTGACAGCCAATAGATCGCTCCTAACAGGGTTTCTCATGTCTAACAGAACAGTGGCTGGCTGTAGATTCCACTTCTAATATTCTGCCGAGGATTGTACCTGTGGAGCATGTGCAAATTATCTTTAATTAGCCTCCTCTGGAAAACTAATCAACTTCTGTTTTTTGAACCAAGGTACTGCTTGGGAGGGACGACATTATTTCCAGCTTCAAGCTCTCTCAAAAACATCAGCCTCAACACACCCGAGGCAGGTGTAATTAGGGGGAAGTTAGTGAGGGTAAAAAGGCTGCCAAACTTGCAGGCAGGCTTGTTCTCTGAGGAAGGAGCAGCACGGCTGTCGGAGCCAGATGCCGTGACCCAGATTAACATCCGCTGATGCCTGTCAGCTCCAGGGGTTGCTATGGATAGGCGGCGGGAGGGTCAAAGGGAGCAAATTTAGTCACGGTAAAAGGCTCCCTCCCTGGAGACTGCATAAAAAGGCATTAGCGTGCGACCCTGAAGAGGCAGTGCTTCCTCCGTGTCGGCTAGATGAGCACACCCTAGACATGATAAAGAGTTCACAGGCGGCGAGACCTACGACAGCGACTGACTTAATACCAAAGACCCTGTTCTTCAACTGACGTGAAGCTTAGAAGAAGAAAAAGATGCTCAACTGAATATGTGCTACAGTTACCACAATGACCTTGCAACACACTAATGACCATAAATAAGGGTGTAATGATCCTTAACATGTATTATTTGATTCCGCAAGATATAGTGGTGTCTCAGTTTCATACACTGAAAATTCAGGCATGGCTGAAAATTTGCCCTACTTTTAAGGATGATCCTACTGAATTGGTCCAGATTTGAAAACATATTTTCAGACTTTTAACTGACTTGAACTTTTGATGCCCCACGATGGACTGGCGACCTGTCCAGGGTGTATTCCACTGACCACTGGGTTAGGGTTCAGCACCCCCCTATGACCCAGAAGGAGAAGCGGCTTAGAATATGTTTGTGTGTGTAGACTATTGACTAAAGTCCCTTGCTTAGAGTGACCCTACACCTTAATTATGTTTATTTTATAAAAACAAATGATTGAGTATTCCAAAACAAACCAGATGTTTCAGTAATGACTGTTCTGGTAGTGCTGATTTTAGCTTATTGTGAGCAGAACCAGTACATGACTAGCAAACACAGATAGACTTTTTAAGACTTTTGGGACACATCTACTTCAAAACAATAGGATGTAACTCTGGCCATGAAGAACAGGGATGCAGCCTCACTTCCTGGTGGGACAGGTCCTCTACTACTTTTGAAAGTTGTCAAAAAAATGTACACAGCTTATACTAATGATCGACACAAGTCGTATTGTCAAAACAGAAGTGACTACATAAGTAAAAGTAACTGCATATACACTGAGCCAAAACTGTCTCCATCAGTGTGCAGCAGCACTAAGTGAAGTAGGTAGCCTAACAGCTAACCTCCCTTCTAAAGCATTCTGGTTCTAAATTCACTCTTAGAAGTTGGTTGAATTTCCTGCTGTAACCTTAATTATACACATATATATATATATATATAAAAATAAGACCTCCGTCCACAAAACATTAATCCACATCTCACGGTTTTGGTGTTCTGGTGCAAATGTTCTGCTTTTTTGGTTTATTTTTTCTCGGTAACAACTTCTTAACAGATACACATCCTTTCAGACCCATAGCGTTTTCAGAAGTGGTTTCAGAGTGGAGCTTGATTTTCTCCTCTCTCTCAAAGATGAAAACCCTAAGTGCTGTTTATCTGATGACTGGTCTGCCAGATGTTGTTAGGAGTCTCATTATCTCTCCAGCTTTTAATCATTTTTTTCTTCAGAACTTCAGTTTTGAAAACTCCTATTATTTTTCTTTGATGTTGCCAAATTTGTTTACACTGCACAACCCAAGGTAAATAAAAAGCTATTCAAAAATAATGAAGTATTTGGAACTTAGATATTTCTGAGGATTGTATTAAGGTCTATTTAAACAAGGTATTAATAGATAGTAATAAGATACATGTATACAAAACCATCATTTACATTGACTCTAAACTTCAACTTTTTTGTGTATTTTGTAAGATATTTTTGTAGTTCTTGTATTTGTAAAGATGAATCATTTAGTTTGGGTTTTTAAGTTTAATTTTTAAAGTATTAAAACATGACTACTAAAACATTTGGTAAAGTTTAGGTAGTGTTATGATTGTTCTGGAAGTGACGAAACGGAATATTCCAGCATTTATTTGAATAAAATAAACAGAATTAAGATAAACGGCCACTCAAAGCAAAAAGTCCAACATCAGTTGAAAGTCTGAGATGTGTTTTGAATGTAATGTGGAAAAACTGTCACATGAAAACAGATATTAAGAGAAATAAATAGTTTTGTGTATATGACTAAACTAAAAGGTACTTACTCACATCTATTAGAGGCCTCCATGCCCACACAGTATCAGTCAAAACGGTCTCTTCCACACTTCTGATCAGATGGCTGTGGATGATGTTTGCTGTGTCTATGTTTGTACCGAGTTAGCAAGTCTTCGGGATGACTTTCACAGCTTTCTGCTCAGCTCCAGGCCAATGCATGCATGACTGTGCGGTCGCCTTGGGTGTGAAAATCACTGTGCCAACACAGAAGGAGTTTCCTCAGCAAGAATGCTCTCATTGGAAAACAGAAATATTGTCTAGGAAAGCACCACAGTACCAAACTCTTTCTCTTTTGTGTGTTAGAGTATCTTTAATGACCTGTTAGGTACATTTTTTGTGTTCAGTTTTTCATTAAAGTGAACCCTGAATACTGCATTGGGAAGAAACTAAAGGGTAATGATGTTTAAAGTAAAAAATACATTTAAATAATAATAATAATAATAATAATTCTGGGAATATTTATCCTTCTAACAAATGTTGGGGCACCCCAGTTAAGCTATGTTCACACTACAAGCCTCATTTCTCAAATCCAACGTTTTGCTCAAAACGAGTGATTCAAATTCTAATGTGAACGAACCGGCGTCCTGAACTGACCCGCATGCTCTCATCCTACTCAGTAACGTCACGTGAATGACTCATCAGCACAAACCAATAAGCAGAACGAGCTTCGCTGAGAAGATCATTAACTCTGATCAGCTCTCAGCTTCATTATTAGAGCCAGACGAAGGAGAAAAAGGTGAGATGAGCTGCTTTTCCACCATTTACAGGCTTTAACGTCTGTTTAGCACTGCTGCCAGAGTAACGCTGAATGACGGGTCACATGCCCACAAATCGGATACGTATCCAATCTAGAACCACATATGAAAGTGGCTCAGGTCGGATTTGAAAAGATCAGATTTGTGTCCACACAGCCCTGAAAACATCAGATCTGAGTCACATTAGGGCAAAAAAAATCTGATTTGTGTCACTTAAACCTGGCAATGTGAAGGGTGAACGTAGCCTTTAATGACACGTGTTGTTTTCTAACTGTATTAGAAGAACTGGACTGGTCTCAGATGCTAAAAGATTAGGAGAAATTTTTAAAAATAAACCGTACAAAACCTCTGTGGTTAAACCAAAAAATCTGGTTGAATGCTGAAAGTTAGAGGTTCGTTTCACATCCTGCAGAAACAAAACAGGGTCTTGCATTTCAAAGACCATTCGGAGAGATTTGGCTAACACATTAAAATAAGACTGCCCTTATAAAATACTCATTAATAGTTTAAAATGACTTTCTTAATGGTTTTTAATGAGGTCATAAAGACCTTAAAATTATTAATACGCAGTTACAACAAATAAAAAAAAAAGCCCAACCGAACCCACATTCATCAATCAGCGATAAACCTCTCAGCTTGATCACATATTCAGGTTCATCCTACTCATTTTGTTTTGATTCATGTGTTTTATCAATGATTTTAAAGCGTTTATGACCTAACCAATAAGCATTAGCAAACTAATTTAAACCATTCATAAACGCCTTAGAAGGGTAGTCTTATTTTAAAGTGGTACTGATTTGAATTTGTTTTGTTTTGTGCCACTTTTTAAAATTCTTTGAATCTTTTTCTTGCAAATTGAACAATTATTCATATGTATTGCCTACAAATGTAAATATCGCTGTTGTTGGAACAAATCCTTGTATCTTCAAAATGGTAACTTTACAGGAGAATGCAAAAATATACTTCACTTTTACTGTAGATCAAAGGAATCAGACTTTTTTCCAAGCAATTTTGGGCCGTTGCTTTTGATCCTTCGTTCATAAAATTTGCACACAATCTAAAGAGCCGCAGGAATTTATATGAAAAACTGTCAAATTATGTGAAAAACTGAAAAACGACAAAAATAGAGATACAAGATTTTGTTCTGAAAGCAGTGATATGTGGATCTTTGAAGATCAAAACTTTCACACTTTTTAAAAATGCTTACATTTAATTTTCAGAACCCCATTGGTATCATCCCTTCTTAATACAATGTGTGGCCATAACTTAATTATGACATCTGTCTCATTCCTATGTCTTACTAAGTCTGCAACTTACTATCTTGTTTCCGCATCTTACTAAGTTGTAGTCACGACTTAATATCATGACTTAATCTTATGTTATATACATGATCTTATTTACTATCTCATTCCCACACCATACTAAGTCAATGCCACTACTTAATATCTCATTCTCCCCGGAGGTCTAAGTCATGGGGTCCAATTACTATCTCATTCCCATGCCTTAATAAATCATGGCCTCAATTTACTATCTCATTCTCAGGCCTTACTAAACTGGTCATGACTTACTATCTTGTTCTCATGCTTAACTGAATCTCATTCTACATGACATCTTATCTCATTCTCAGGCCTTATGAAGTCATGGGCACTAATTACCTCATTCCCATGCCTTAACAAGTTATGGCCACCACTTACTGTCTCATCTCCATGCCTTAGGAAATCACAGCCACTTGCTATCTCATTCTCAGGCCTTACTAAGCTTTGGTCATGACTTACTGTCTTGTTTGTATGCCTTAGTCTCATTCTAAAAGGCTTACTAGCTCATTCCCAAGCCTACTAAGTCATGACCACGCATTAGGATTAGCTCAGTAGTGCCCTTGTGTGCACATGCAAAACGGCTTCTGCACACTCAGCGCTTAATCGTGGGTGCATTTGCACACAAAGTGCAGCAGCACCACAGCAAATATTTAGTAAATCTATCCCAGAATGTGGTATATGCCAAAATATTTGCACAAGCCTCATTTTAAGTGTTACTTTTTCCAGTATGCAAAAAAAAAACTACATTAAAATTGGCAGAATTGCGTTTCCTGCAGGATGTGTTAAGTTAAAATTGTTGCTTGACCAGGGGTGCCCAAACCTGCGCACAAGGTTGTATTACTGATCCTGAAATGTTTGTTATCCTTCTAGGAATTCATATTAGAAGCATCATCATCTGGGTTCCTATAATGATGCAAACGCTCCGCTTAGCTCTAATCTGCTTAAGTTTTAAGCAAATGAAAAAAGGCCAGCACATTTGCTTTTACTGGCTGTACCCCCTGCGTAACTGTAACATCCAATATTGTGCGAGTAGTTCTCATATTTGACAGAATAAAGGTCTCAGTCAGTCAGGCGCACACAGCCCAGCACGAGGGCAAGGGCTGTCACACAAAATTCAATTAATTCCTTTCATAAGCCACTGCTCTCGAGTCTTGAGTCAAATTTATGCACAACAGGCTCTGATTTGAGACAAGTACATGTAGGTGGCATTTCTGCACAATCCCTCTATAGCTGTCTGTGGAGGATTAGCATGAGAGCTAATGTTAGGTATACACATCACAGCTCAATTTTCTGCACTGTATTGTAATATCAGACTAGGCTAGTGCTGTGCGATATGGACACATCTGTTGTAAACATGCTTACTCGCATCCTACAGTGGTGAGAGTGGTTGGTATAGTGTGGTAGGTAACACCACTGTCTTTTACCCTGTAGACTGGGGTTCAGTCCCTACCTGGGGAAGCACCCTACACTACACCAATAAGAGTCCTTGGGCAAGACTCCTAAAGCTACCTTCGTCTGCCTGTGTAAAATGATCAAATTGTAAGTCGCTCTGGATAAGACCGTCTGCGAAATGCTAAATATGTCAATTTTCCACTATGAAAACTCGCTTCTTATGATGTGTGTTGAAAGTGGGAGAAACTTCAGGAAGACTGCAATTTCTTTGGGGTGGGTTTTTTGGGGGACGGGATCTTTGAGATCGTTTTTAAAAATGTTTTTAATTATCTGATAAATGTGGAAAGAAGGCAGATAGCTAATGAGGACACCAGCAATCCTCCACAGCCAAACAGTTGTGATAACTGTGTTCAAGTCAACATTACAATGGAGACAATGAATGACTAAATGAATGAATGACCTGAGGAGGACACCAAGCTAACTGATAAAGATAGCAAGGTAGGCACCTCAATTTGGCTTCTTTTGTCTGGCTGAAAGAGTTAAAAACGGCTCAGGCATCCAAATTTAATAAACTTATGCTTCCACTCTATGAGCTTGTTTTGATTGGAAGCCTTTTTCTTTTCTCTGAAAATTTCAAAATTGAGCCTTACATGGTACTATTAACTTTAAGCAGACAGAAACACACTACTTATTTTTCATGGATTTCAAAGTAGTAGTTTAAAACGTTTTAAGTTAAGTGATACTTTTTTTGATCCCACAACCGGGGAAATTCCACCTCCGCATTTAACCCATCCGTGAAGTGAAACACCACATACACACTAGTGAACACACACACTAGGGGGCAGTGAGCACACTTGCCCGGAGCGGTGGGCAGCCCTATCCACGGCGCCCAGGGAGCAGTTGGGGGTTAGGTGTCTTGCTCAAGGACACCGCAGTCATGTGCTGTTGTCTCTGGGGATCAAACCGGCAACCTTCCGGTCACAGGGCCAGATCCCTAACCTCCAGCCCACGACTGCCCCCAAGCAGTTTTGAAGCAGCAAATGACATATATTGTAATGGTCTATTAGGGCATACTCATTATGTATCAAAAATATTGCTAAAATTATTAATGTACTGTATAAACTTATTGGATCTGACACTATATGTCCAAAGGTTTATAGACACCTGCTCATGTTCTGTCCCCCTTTCCTGTACTGACAGCATTTACTCTTCTGAAAGCCTATCCAGCTCATCCCAAAGGTACTTCATCACTTCAGAGAATGCATTTCCACTGCTCCCTTATACCCCTTTAGCTGACAGGGTGACCTTTGGCTCATGTATGGCTGGTCCAGAGTGTCCTATCCTATTGGTCAATGCTACTCTGTGGAGCTTAAGCTGTGTGTGCACATTTAAACATCTGATGCAGCAAACTGTAAATTTGTGTAAAGTAGCCGAATTCCCTTATTAGAAGGGGTGTCTAGATACTTTTGGACTAGTGTAATGTAGTACACTGGTACAGACAATATATCGTCCAGAGCTACACACAGCCAGAAATCACAAGATACTGATGCAGAGTTTGAATCAGGCGTGAACTGAATGGGAGCATTTTTAATGCCAAATTGAGAAACTACAAATTTACGCAGTGTTGGATGTTTTATAGCAGCTTACGTTTCCTCTACAGAGCAGTAGTCAACATCACAGCATTTTAAACCTAAAAGCTTCTTCAATGGAGTCATTTTTTTTGAACATCATCAAACTACCACCCGCGGTCTATCCTCTGAAAAAGCCTAGAGTCAGAAAAATAATGAACCAGTTGGTCTCTTTCACTTACGTTTCATCACTAGCTTTGTTGGGATTGTGACTCAGGACAAAGAAAGTACTTACATATCTTTCTTTCTAAAACCTTTACAATACACATCAGAACAAAATACTGTAAAAAAAGATAAAGTTTCTGGACTTTTGCACAGTAGGGTGCTAGGCATTTATACAGAACACCTTAGAAATGACTGATGTGCAAGTTCATGTGTGGCTCTGGTGTAGGCTTTGACGCAGTCTGCAGAGATATACACCAGGACTTCTCTTGTTAATACCCTGAAGGAAGAAAGAGAGTGCTTTATGCTACATGCTCCTGTAACTAAATGGGGACCTTTCCAAAAAAAGATTGCTGGGTTGACGAGGAAAGAAACAACAACCCCTCCTTTAAAAGCGTCCAGTGCAGACAGACCACTCAGCTAACGTGGACTCAGAGGTTGGCTGCTCCTGGATCAATTATTTAGCTAGATGAGATTAGATGGCCCCTGCAATTCCTCTGCTGCAGTGCAAGCTCTGGAGGAGGCCTTGCACACTGGCCTGTAGATCCCCCAAGAGAATCGTCTTTACCCTTGAGCCTGAGATGGATGACTAACAGCTGAAGTTTCTCTAGTTCTTCTTCCTCATCCAGTCGTTGAGCCTGGTTGCTTTGACTGATCTGCAAAGATTGACTGAACTTTGAAGACTGAGTAAGAGCATCAGCAGGCCACCAAACATATCCTTTCCACAGACTTTAATCTGCTTATGGGTAGGCTTCCCGTACTGGCCAGACTTTAGTGCCTAGTGCACTTATTTGCTGAATGTGCCCATTGCCCTTTGGGTGCCTGAGGAGCTTCCTCCTTGTAGTGACGAGCATGTGGTCTGCTGTCAAACCACAGTGCTGATGGTGGAAGACTCCTCAGACTTGCCCTGCCTGCTGGGCAGAGACTTGAGATACTCCAGGTGGCGCCTGGCATCCTCCTGGTTGTGCCGCACATAGTAGACCAGGTAGGATATGACCATAGTGAACCAGCCAAACATGGTCACTAGCATGGCCACGTCCGTGGTCTTTTTCAGCACCACACACAAGTCCAGGTCTTTGGCCAGCAGGAAGGGCACACCTTGGGCACCGGAGTCCTCAGGCTCAGAAGTCTGGCAAACGATGCCGGTAAGAGACACAGGCTCCAAATCAAGGCGTGGAAGGGCTGTCTGCAGCCTGCAGTCACAGTGCCAGGGGTTGCCTGTTAGATTTGATCGAGCCCTCAAGCCTTCAAAAGCTTCAGGGTCCAGTGTAGACAGCTGGTTGGAGGACAGGTCCAGGAATTGCAGGGAGGCACCTAGGCCTCGGAAGGCTCCTGGCTCAAGCACAGCCAGATCGTTGTGGGACAGATCAAGCTCAGCCAGCAATGGAAGGTCCTGGAAGGCATTAGAAGGGATGCTGGTCAGCAGGTTGTAGTCCAGATACAGGCGGCGTGTGTCATTGGGGATGTCCTGTGGGATCTCAGTGAGGCGTAGGTTACTGCAGCGCATGGTCTTGCCCCCAGCTGGACCCTCGCTTTCAGAGCAATAGCAACGCTTCGAGCAGGACGTAGCTGCATGGTGGAAACATAGTGTCATCAGCACCAGGCTGTGTAGCAACAAGCACATGACCACAGAGTGCCGGAGCAGCCAGTAGGATGGCGGCATGGTGAGACGGGGGCATACTCCCTTCAGAGTGCCACCTTGTGGGGAGGGTATCTAGAAGATACATCAACCTCCCCTACAACTACCAAGCCTGTGGAGAGAAAGGAGAATATGGCAGGTTAAAGTGGTTCGGCGAAAAAGCCTAAAGGGCTAAAACATCAATTGCTCAAAAGGTCACAGTATTCGATTAACCAGTTTGGTGTTTCCATCTGTTTATTTCCCACTCCTACCATCATGAATGTCTATTAATGTTGCCGGAGCATTGTTTGTCCACTTTGTATGCTGCCTGTGATGTTCTTCTATTGCCAGTTATTCCGCCAGGCAGTCTTGCATCTTTTTTAGTGTGTGCGTATGTGTGTACATAACCTACTTCGATTGCCCTCTAATTAACACAGAATAAATTACATCCCTTATACCTACCGGCACACGCACACACATAGATACAGAATAACAAGCTGCTGATTGATGGCTGAAATGTCCTGCGAACTGGAGTGTGTTATTTCATGCACAGATGGAGGGTAGCTGCTCTAATTGCTGTAAGCAATAGGGATTTCTCTCCCTCCCTCTCTGCCTTTTTCCTTTTTTTCAACCTTCTCTGTCTTCTTGCCTCTCCTGTCTGCTTCCTTTTCTCTCTGCTTTAGTGTGGTACCAAACATCTGCCAGAAAGCAAGCTTCACAAAAAGAGGCCAAAAAAAAACATGCGAAGAACATCCACTTTTGTTGATAACTGGTTGTGAATTTACACTTTCCCACTGCGAATGCGGGCTGATTGAAATCCCTGCCGCGCTGGCCTAATTCACAACTCTGCTGGAGGCATTAGCATAATCCAGGTCTGACGAGAAATGGCAGCGGCCACGAACGACATGTTTTTTCTTGGTACTTGGAAACATATTTCAACTATTTTTGTTTTCACGCTTCTCTGATGTCTCAGTCTGAGAGCAGTGTGGAGGAGATACAGAGGTCTTCAACAGGGGCCAAATGAGCTACACGTTTGTTTCAAAAACAAATTAAGATGTAAACAAAGTCATTCAGAGGGGTTTGATGTGTAATGCTCCATTCTAGAGAAACCTAGTCAGAATTGTTCACAGTTAGTACAGGAAATGGCTATAAATACACTGCCTTGTGCCTGAGACCTTGTTTCACCATAGTTTTGATGCATTTAGCATTTTTTTTATCCATGTATGTTAATGAGACGTATGCAAGTATTACTATTTTTTTTCAAACTAGCTGAAGCCAAAGTCAGCTATTCAATAAGTTCTTGTTCGAATTTTCCTATTCTACCTTAAAAGGTGCAGCAGTTACATTCTGGCACTTCAGGCATCAAAACTGCTGGTCTATTTAAGGTGGAACGGGAAAGTTAGCTAGCTAGCTACAGAGACGTTAGCATACTATTAGCTTGTTACAAAGAAAATGACCATAATACACTGAAACGGCATTAAACTAAGATAATACAGTGGTCATATTTTTTTAATGGAGGAAATTCCTACATTTGGGGGTTTCTTTGGTCCCTTGGTCAGCCATCTTGCCGGTTTTTCTTTTTTGTCTCACAACACTCTGTTTGGACTCTGAAAAACCTGTAGCCCTAACACTTCACCCTACCCCTCTCAACAAAAATGCGGACACCCTAACTCTAGATGTGAACGTGCAAAAGAGAGGGCTAAGGGCTCAGTGGCAGGAGCAAGGGGTGAAATGGCATTGGACCCAAATGTCATATTGGCCTGGTCCCAGTTTTGAACCTATGATGGCATTTTGGATGTCCTGCACCAAAGGCATTAAGGACTATAACGCATAGCGAGGATTTCACTCACGAAAGGTTCACATTGTCTAAAGTGTGACATCAAGGGACAACTTGTTTATCTGTTCTGTGATTTACACTTTTATTTTGTCCCAGTAGCCTTCAAAAATAGCAGCTTTGATCTCAGCTCATTAATGCTCATGCAGCTTATAACACAGACCTCTCTTCTCACTAATCCCACAAGGGAACCCACCCCCACCCCCCCACCCGAAGCTGATGTACCCCTTGTACTTTCTAATCATACATTTCATCATGATCTAAGGCCAGCTTCCTCTACTCCTTTTTTAATATTAACTAGAGCTGAAAGATAATGTGATGTTCAAAAAAGTTGCTGGATATTACAAGGATGAGATAAGAAATGATACATAGTGCAAGTACAGACATGCTTTTTTTCCCGTGTAAATGGAAATCTAACTAACCTCTTCTTTAGGCAAACAGCAAAACAAACAAACAAAAACAACAACACACTGAACATTTCATTTTGTCACTACCAAGACAATCATAACACCACCGAAACTTCCATAACACCAAATGTTTGAGGAGTGACTGTTCCGGTAGTGACAATTTCAGCTCATTTTGAGCAGAACTCAAAAATGCTAGTCAGTTTACGACTAGCAAACCCAGCTTTGACCAACTGCGCACACACAAAATCATGTTTTTATTAAATGTAACGGGGAGCGATGAGGCGGATGCATACGCCGAGATAAGCGAGATTTATTAAGGGCAAATCCGGGGGCATAGTCGAGACAGTCCAGGTTCATATAGCCAACATGTAGAGACTGGGGGACAGACATGACAAAAGGAACAGAGCCTCAAACAAGAGTCAAACACTTCAAACAACACAGAGATTCAAACAAACACCAGCAAACACAGGGCTTAAGTACACAGGGAAAACGAGGGACAGGTGCAAACAATCAGGGGCGGAGTTACAAAACCAAAACAACAATGCACATGGACAGGACTGGGAGGGGCCAATCGTGATAGTAAAGCACATAAAATTAAAAAAGGTGTTTCAGTAGTGACAGTTCTTAATGTTCCACACTGATTTACAGACTTTGGGACACATTTGCTTCAAAATGATTTAATTGTTTACCACGTGGCCATGAGGGACAGGGATGCAGTCTCACTTCCTGCTCTAAAATGAAGGGGTGTGACTAAAATATACAGTAAAACTCTGTGTTTCGGTAGTGACATGAAAACATGGGACAGCACTTTCAGAATTTTTTAAAAATTCAAAATAAACTCAATTTAAGATCTACACAATGCATCTAAATGAAGTGTTTCAGCTTCACTTTAAAAGAAATTAAAAAGGGTTTGGGACAGACACCTTCCAACAGAGAGTACACTATAAATGATGATTTGTATATATTTAGCTTATTACTCTCTTCATTAATGCTTTGAATTTAAATATTAAAAATTAAATTTTTTTTTTGTAAATATCTAAGAATACTAAATTAATGAATTATTTTTTAAATTGTCTTTTTTTGTCCGCAGTATGGACTAATTTGGGAGACTGTGCTATACTAAGCTACTGTAATAAGGTGCTACATTATTTGACCCAAAAATTGTCATGACACAAACTAATGTCAGGAAAGACTAGTTTGAACAGTCATGGGCTGGAGGTTAGGGAACCAGCCTTGTGACCAGAAGATGTGTACATGTCTGTGGTGCTCTTGTGCAAGACACAAAACCCCCAACTGCTTCCCGGGTGCCGTGGTCTGGGCAAGTGTGCTCACTGTCCCCTAGTGTATTTGTGGTGGTTCACTGCACGGATGGGTTCAAATTTCCCTGGTGTCGGGCTAATAAGGGTCACCTAATCTTGATATCAAAGTTAACAAAAGCAGCCTTTATGACAGATGAGGCTTACTGGAATAAGCCTTTATAAATGTCTATGCAGGTTTATGTCAGAAGCTTTGTAGGTGTCATGTAGCTTTACAAACACTACTCTACAGTAAAGCATTGTGCCTGACCCACACTACAGGATTTAGAACATCCTAACTGATGCTGACAACGTGAGATACTCTAAACTAATGACAGTTTCCACCAATTTATTTCTCCTTAATCACTGTTAGGCATCACAGTCCCTACATTACACAATCTGCTCTGAATGAAACACCATGCACTTTCAGATGTGAACAAGAGTCCCGACCAAGGGCTCAGATCCTCAGAACCTCACGGGAGCTTCTCAGGAACAAACGCAGCAGATGACAACAGGGTTGTCGCTATGCTGGTGGTGCACAGATGTTAAGAAGAGCTATTCTGTCCTTTCATCAGATATCAAGCCACCTTGGGAGCCAAAACATTTTATGTCCATTTTGCCATCTTGGCTGTAAATATGTCTCAGTATGTTCTAATGCTCTAGTGTAGGCTAAAAAAATAATATAAACTGCTCTGCTTTAAGCTTTAGCTCAGCTTTTCTCGCATTTCTGGCAGGAAACTTTTCCTCAAAAGCAGAACAGTTTCTTGTAAAATGTCTCTTAACGTTCGACTTTTTACAAGGCTGAAGTCGCTTCTCTTTCACCAGCTTCTCGTTCAAATTTTCCCATCCAGCTTAAACGAAAGTAACTGCTGCACTATTCAAGGTGGAACGGGAAAATTTGGACAAGAAGCTGGTGAACGAGAAACTGACTTCAGCTTTGCGACTTTTTAGTGCTTGACAGTTTCTCATTGCAGATTAAATGTATCAGGAAACCAAAAAGGAGTGATTATAAACTCAAATAAGTCTTTTCAGCTCCAAATGATCAAAGTTTGTCTTAAATCTTTCTCTTTGCCATTTCGTTAGCTACTAGCTAGGTTAGACTGTGGTGTGCATTGCTATGGTGACCTGTAGTCTGCGTGCCAACCTTAAAGGGTGAATTTGCAGATATTGCCTACATTGCCAACATTAACTTCAGCGCTAATGACCATTTATTGTTAAAACTGTATTAGAATGATCAGCAGAGCTTTATTTTACTGTAAAGGAGGATTATTTTATTTTTACCTAAAAATCTAATTCTGCCACAACAAGGTAGTTAAAGAGCTGCACGTGGCTCCAGAGCCACATGTTGCTGACCCCTGCCATAGCTGTAAAGAAGGGGTCAACAGGGCTTATACATACTGCAATGCGAGCTTGTGTTGAACACATGCGCACATGAAGTGAACACATACATAAGTATGTCCGTACACATAGATGAATTCAGTTGAGCTTGCTTCTCATTGGTTGTTGGTTATTCAGGCATGACGTCAACATTATGTTTCACTCCAGAGAATCTGCGCTGCCTCACGCTACCGGATACTGAGTCGTAAATATTGAACGTTTAACATGTACAATTCACAATCAGGGCAGCCCTGACAGGACTGGGAGCAGATTGGAATATTAAAGGCCGGATTATAGACGCCCCTCACCACAGGATAATCTGGGAAGATCATTGATCAGACCTTTTGCGAGTGTCGAGAGGAGCAAATAGGCCTCAAAATCCGCCTCATTCTCCTGTAGTGTGGGCCAGGCATTAGTGAATATTTTAATGCTCGGAAGTATTGAAGTAATTCAGCCTGTACCACAAGAGTATTGAATTTTGATACCCAGCCTATCAATGAGCGGTGCAGGTTTTGGATAATAACATTTTGGCAGCTTGTCCAAAACGAAACCGAAAGAAAATGCAATATAAAAAAGTAGGCGCTGGCCCTCTTTGCCAACATTTAGTCTAATTACCACCACAAAAAACTAGTTAGCTACCACATGATTCAATCCCAAGTGACACGTTGGAAGAACAAAAAAGAAAGTGATCTTTTTAAAAAAGGGACCTCAGAAAAAGACAAACGGCTACAGACTCAACAAGATCCACTTACGCAGATTAAAAATGAAATCGATCTCTAAGTACCTCTTAGTATCACATAACGAGTGGGAGTTGTCTAAAGCGGGGGTATTGTGTGAGGAGTCGGGGGGGGCTAATAAGACGCATTGTGCTACAGCAACTGATGGAATGCCAGGGAAATGGGCCCTGTAATGAAGTCTAAAGAAGACGTGAGAGAGAGACAGAGAGGCCCACAGAGAGAGGGAGAGAGAGAGAAGAAAGGGCCTGACCTTATAGCTCCTTACAGACTAGTGTATCAGCTGCTGCCAAAGGTCTGCCAGGAAACGAGCCAAGATGTTTATCGCCTCTCGTTTTTCATTAAGACATAAACAAAAGGGCCAGACGTAGTTCCAGCAGCCCTGGGCCGAGCGAAGGGCTCTGCTTAGCCGTGGCGAATAGGTGGGAACGAACGGCTGGAGGGAAAGGAGCGAGGTGGGGGGCGGAAGGCGAGATAAATTGAAAGGGTAACATCATCCCACTCTGCAAAGCAGTGACACTCATGAATACACAACAGGGTGCTGTCATGACATTTTTGCAAGTGATAGTGTGGGCTGGCCACATAAGGAGATGGAGGGAGCATGGGGAGGCAGGGAGGTGTACAGAAGCAACAGTGGCGAGAGACGACACGGGGATAAATAAGGTGCGAAAGAAAATGAACGGCAGGGTGACCACCTGTCCTGCGCTTCACAGGACAGTTCTGAAAGGTCTGCGGAAACAGAACCATGTCCTGCGTTTCAGTGAATATGTCTCCTTTTGTTTTAAATATCGCTTTTGACGGAGGAAAACCTCGTATCTCCAAAATGGTGACTTTACAGGAGAAGGAAAAAACTTACCTTACATGTAATGTAAGTCAATGGAACCAGACGTTTGTTCAAGTGATTTTGGGCTGTTTCTTTTGGCCCATGCTTCATGAAATTAGCACACAATGTAAAGAGCAGCAGGCACTTTCAAATCATGTCACAAACTGAAAAATGTCAAAAATAGAGATACAAGGTTTTCTTCTGACAATAGCAATACGTATAAAATAGATAACAATTATATTATAACAATAATAATAATAATGCTTAGCTTAAGCGTGTGCTTGGCTGCTAACTAATGTTACTTTGTTACTATTTTAGGTGCTTCCTAAGGTGTTGATAAGCAATTGCTATGGTATCCCAAGTGGTTGCTAGGTTGGTTGCTAGGGTATGCCTGATGCTTGCTATGGTGTTGCTAGGTCACTCCTAAGGTACCCCAAAACTTTTGCTGCCCCATTCATTCCTATGGGAAAAAGATCATTTTACAAAAACGATAATTTTACAAACAGTGATGATCAAAAATTTGCATACAAGTACACTATTCCTGATCAGTGAATGCGCAATATCTGCTGCTGATAGATTGGTGCAATACATATATCCATAATCATTACTGTGCAATATCTACAATTGCTGTGCAATATCCAGTCATTACCTGCTCAGAAATGTGCAATATCCATACAGCTGCATGTGTAAACTGTAAATTTGTATAGTTTCTTAATTCTATTTTTATTTTTTTTATATTTTTCTGCTAACGTACGCCTTGTTTATTTATTTATTTATATAGTATATCTTATATTTTGCATTTTGTATGCTGCACATCTTTGTCAACTTACTGCTCTTTATCTGCTTACTGTGTATTCTGCTGTAACAATGCAAATTTCCCCCAGTGGGATAATAAAAGTCTATCTTATCTTATCTTATCAGACCGAACAATCCAGAGTTGGAACAATATTGATATCTTAACAAATGTAGGAGGAGTCACCGGTCAAAAAAATGGCAACAAGAAGAAACCATCAGATAACAGTAGATTCATAAAGTTAACGCTTTCATAACTAATAGATTAGACAACTGTAACGTGTTACTGGCTGGCCACTGTGCTGTCTCTCTAATTTGGCTCTGACTCGTCCAGAATGAAGCAGTCTGTGTGTATATTACTCCTCTATTATTCAGTGTGCCCTGGTTTCCTCTTAAGTTCTGCAGTGACCACAAGCTCTCACTTATGACATTTAAAGCTTTTAATGTCCAAACTCTGGCATTTCTTACTGATCTGCAGGGTGTGATGCATTCCAGTGCAGATCACTGTTACCTGTCATTTGAAACCTTATTCAAAGGATTACTATATTAAAGTAATGTACTGCAATCTAATTACTTTCCATTACTTTTCGATTACTTGCCTACTTACAGTCAGAGGGTTTAAATGATTTGAACATCATTGCATTTTGTTAGCATTTACATTTTGCACAGCATCCTGACTTTTTGGGTTGTTTTAAGGTGTAATGATGTACCTTGAACATGTTTTTCCAAGTGAAAAGTTGGTATTTGTACCTTTTCATAACCGAATGTTTTAAAACAGAACAGTAGAATAAAGGCGAGGCGAGGCGGGGTGTGTGGAGCCAGTACAGCTTAGAACATGTCATTTCAGTGGATTATGGTCCAGTTATGTTCCCTGACTAAACGTACTGAGAAGGACCCTTGAGGGTCCCACCCCAGTGACAAGAGGGGCACTGACCCAGTGACAGATTCATACCTTTATTTCTGAGAGTGTCTGTCACTCTGCTCTGAGATTCATTACCTAGGCTACATTTACACAGCAGGTAAAAGTGGCTCAAATCCGATCTTATTCCTCATATGTGACACAGATGTGTCATTTGTGTGGCAGTGTGAACAGCAAGAAACACACTGAATCTGACATTATCAATTCCGATTTGAGACGCTTTCATATGTGGTACTGAAATCCGTATCCGATCTGCGGCAATCCGACTCAGTCTGAACAGCCAGATCGGAATTCATGCGACTTTTACGTCAACCCAACTCAACATTCGTCATTTCGTGCTGCTGAGGCTCATAAATATTTAGGCTGATGTTTCTGTACCGAAAAATTAGAGGAGACTCATCGCAGCCGCTCCGTGTTCAAAGAGGTTTCAAACAAAACAGCCGAACAACGGCCGGAGAAGCCTGAGGTTGCAGTGTTTAAGGACGCAAACCAAAGAAGTGGACCTGCCCGAACACTGGGCCCTTTTCATGGCAAACTCAATCACATTCTGGGTGATGAGCTCAGCTGTCAAACACTCGAACTTCATAATCGCTCCTGTGATGCTGGAGTAGACGAAACCGGGAGCGACTAGTGTTCGCTGGTCGTCATGACTGTTTACCTCTGGACGAGCTGCGTGATGCTGTGTTCTTTTGCACATGAGGGTCAGTTTAGGAGCTGATCTGTTCAGACTGATGTCGCATACGGATCACATTTAAAAGACACTGTGAACAGCCAAACAAAAAATTGGATTTGGTGAGAAGATCAGATTTTGGGCCTTTTACCTGCTGTGCAAACTTAGCCTTAGAGATCTCATCACTGCAGGCTGTATCAAGCTGGTTTGTCCTCTTTAGTCATGTGGCAGGAAACTGATGGGGTTGTTTTTATTCATAGGGTGCTCTCTGACCATTCGCCATCTCACATCACATCCATGCTCTCTGTGAACAGTGGTGTTAATCAGACCTGGTCTGGAGGTCAGGGAACCAGCCTTGGGACCGGAAGGTTGCTGGTTTGATACCCTCAGCCAATAGTATGTGACTGAGGTGCCCTTGCACAAGACACTTAATCCCCAACTGCTGCCTGGGCGCTGTGGATAGGGCTGCCTACCGCTCCGGGCAAGTGTGCTCACTGCCACCTAGTTTGTGTCTTCACTAGTGTGCATGTATGTGGGTGTTTCACTGCACAGATGGGTTAAATGTGGTGATCTAATTCCTCTGTGTGCAAAACACAGATGACTAATGGTTCTGAATTCTAATGCTAAAACCTCGTATCTACAAAATGACGCCTTTACAGGAGATGAAACTAAACGACTTTAGTGTTTATGAAAGTCAATGGAACCAGACCTTTTCCAATCCATGTAAAGGGCAACAGGTATTTTCAAGTTTTGTGAAACACTGAAAAAGGACAAAAATGGAAATACAAGGTTTTGTTCCAACAGCAGCGATTTGTTTCATTACATACGTTTTGCTGTATTATATCATTATTTTATTTTATTATTTATTTTAGTCTTGAGCCTATTTTAGTCTTGAGCCTAGTCTTTATGTTAGTCTTGACCCTGTGATGGCCAGGTGACCTGTCCAGGGTGTATCTCGCCTTCCACCCGATGACAGCTGGGATAGGCTCCAGCATCCCCCGTGACCCAGAAGGAGAAGCGGCTTAGAAGATAGTACAGTTCGCCAGTCCATCACAGGGCAGACAGACAGACAAATTCACTCACTCCTAGGAGTAATTTAGCATGTCCAATTGGCCTGACTTAATGTCTTTGGACTGTGGGGGGAAACCAGAGTACCCAGAGGAAACCCACACAGACATGGAGAGAACATGCGAACTCCACACAGAAAGGACGCTGGTTGCCCAGCCGGGGAATCGAACCCAGGCCCTACTTGCTGTGAGGCGACAGCGCGACCCACCACGCCACCATGTATGCAATTTAAATGTAATCCTGCTAATGAACACACAATGTTTATGAACCTGTGATCTGATATTTATAATACTAATGTTTCCACTAGTTACTTATATTGCTGCACTGGGCGCTTCGTCTAACAAAGATGAAAAACGCACAAATAAAGATCTATTATTAACACTCAGCTGCTAAACTGCCTCACTAAACCCAATCATTTACTTTATTTAATTAAAAAAATGCTATTGGGAAAATGTGATTGGTTGACGCATATGTGTCAGTGCTGAAGTCCAAGAGAGTCAAAACAAAGAAAATGAGGAAAGAGGAGCTTTTGGATGAGGTTCAAAATGTAACAATAGGCAGCAAAGAGAGCTTTTTATATCGCATGCCATTAGGATATTCACCATGCTGTTGATAAAGAGGGCCCTCCAGCCAATCATTTGCATTTAATATGATGTTTTAAATAGTATTCTGTTGTGCAGCATTTCAAACCTGGCATAATTCACAATTTTGCATCCTTTTTGTGTTTTCATCTATAAATGTTCTTTCACTACAATACCCAGCATGCATTATGCCATGCATATACACTATAAAACCACTGACAAGCGTCCCATGGCCATAAAGCTATAGGCTTCCTTCTGTTTAGGCCAGGCTGCAGAAGAAGAATGTAACCAGCCTTGCGTAGCCACCCCAAAAATGCTCGTAGTTTCCCAAAAATTCCCAAAGTAGCCGGGGGGTGGCGTTGGGGGGTGGGGGGGTGGGGGATGCATTCCCTGCCTTTAAACCAGGAAATTCCAACCCTTGGGTCTATTGTAGTGTCACTGTAGGAGGCCACTGGGAATGTTTACATCAGTTGTAGTACTACATAAACTTTTCATTTTGTCTGGAGTGACCCTTAAACCCCTTAAATGGCCAGGACCCCTGGTGGGCACACTTCTAAAAGCTCAGAATGATTTCAACTGAAATCCCTTTAGTTACTGAATAATAAGTATGTAATAAGCCTGGTTGTTAAAGAGGTTGAATTTTATTCATGACTAAAGGTAATAAAGGCAATTTCCAGCAGACTATGTGCTGTCAAGGTAATTAAATAAACGTAATAAAATTCCTTTTAAAAAAATAACTACAATGAAAATAAATAAACAGTTCTGACCTGGTCACCCTAGAATGAGGATACTAACGTTGCAGGCGGGGGTGAAGGGAATACAAAAGAAGACAGACTGAAGGGTCAAGCGAGAGGCCGAGAGAAGAGACGGGAGAATCCGAGGAGAGAAGCTTACGTTACAGAGAAAGAAGAGGCCAATGAAAACGAGGTTACGGTTTCAGCGGAAAAGCTTTTTGGAAGCGAAATGAACGAGGCGTGAACCTTGAGAAGATCAGAACAGTCGGGCAGCATAACCAGCACACGTCTACAGCGCCGTTCGGGGGTCTGGCATACTTATCAATATTCATAAGTTTACTCAAGGTTTTACAGTGCAGAGCGAAACATCATGATATAATAACTAGACAGCAAAACTAACTATGAACTATGAATAACTAGACAACATAAGTTCATTTTAAACATTCAGTGTTTCAAGTTGGGAGCAACAAGATGTTATTCGGTGACATTATGACCACCTCCTTGTTTCTACGCTCATTGTCCATTTTATCAGCTCCACTTACTGTATAGCTGCACTTTGTAGTTCTACAGTTACAGACTGTAGTCCATCTGTTTCTCTGATACTTTGTTACCTCCTTTTACCCTGTTCTTAAGTGGTCAGGACCCCCATGGACCCCCACAGAGCAGGTACTATTTGGGTAGTGGATCATTCTCAGCACTGCAGTAACACTGACATGGTGTGTGAGTGGATCAGACACAGCAGTGCTGCTGGAGGTTTTAAACACCTCAGTGTCACTGCTGGACTGAGAATAGTCCACCAACCAAAAATATCCAGCCAACAGCGTCCTGTGGGCAGCGTTCTGTGACCACTGATGAAGGGCTAGAGGACGACCAACACAAACTGTGCTGCAGCAGATGAGCTATCGCCTCTGACTTTACATCTACAAGGTGGACTGACAAGGTAGGAGGGTCTAATAGAGTGGACAGTGAGTGGACACAGTGTTAAAAACCCCAGCAGCACTGCTGTGTCTGATCCACTCAGACCAGCACAACACACACTAACACGCCACCACCACGTCAGTGTCACTGCAGTGCTGAGAATGGTCCACCACCCAAATAGTACCTGCTCTGTGAGCTCCATGGGGGTCCTGACCACTGAAGAACAGGGTGACAAAGTATCAGAGAAACAGATGGACTACAGTCTGTAACTGTAGAACTACAAAGTGCAGCTATACAGTAAGTGGAGCTGATAAAATGGACAATGAGTGTAGAAACAAGGAGGTGGTCATCATGTTATGCCTGACCGGTGAATATAGCCATTAACTGTCATTAGAGATTCTTAAGGGTGTTACAGATATTATTTGTCTAATCACTTTTATTTGCAATGCTATACAGCGTTCAGAATCATTTTAGAATCATATATCATTCTATGACATAAGAATAGCTCAACCATGTTGCATTTAAGTCCCTGTAATTACTGAATAATAAGGCTTGATATGTAATAAGCCTGGGATTTCCAGGGGTTCATTTCTATTTGTTCTATTGCTATAAGTTTCTACTGGACGTCTGTGAAGTTACAAAGGCCTGGAATCACATTAAAACTAGAAATGAACGTTTCCGTCAAATTTGATATTTGAATGATATAAAATTAGAAAAAAAAAAAATCCACACCGGACCTGGCAACACAACTTACTTCACTTCACCTTTCAGCTTGAAAACGGGGAGTTAGTGAAGCCTTTGTTAGCTAATACTAAACGTAATAAATTCAGCTTATTATGTTAAAAGTGTATTATATGTACTATGTTGAAAGGTGGCAGCCTTTAGCCAGCCCCAGTAGTCCTTCTATGTTTCTTTCTTTGGACTAAACAGATATGAACCTTCTACCAAACTTAAGACGCAGGCCCTACACTGCCCTCTGCTGGAGGACAGAGTACAGATATCCATTGGTTCCTTAATAAAAGAATGTGGAAGCTAAATTGCTTGTCACAAATTCGAATTAATATTCGATTTAAAACAAAACAATTTACGTGAACCGTGGTATTGATATAACCCTGCTATAAACATGTCATATCAGATGTCATATGCTGTCATGAAAGAATATGTTCATCAATATAACAGCGATTGTGACTACATGCACTTAATAATCCTGTCATTGTCGAATTTCTGCAGTTATCTGAATATTCTACTAGTCGTGTAGTAGTATACAGCACACTCCGGTTTCTTAGGCTACGTTTACACAGCAGGTAAAAGTGGCCCAAATCCAATCTTTTTCCTCATATGTGGCACAGATGTGTCATTTGTGTGTCAGTGTGAACAGATAAACGCACAGAATCTGACATTTTCCATTCCCGATGCTGTCATATGTCGTACTGAAATTCGATCCGCGGCAATGCGACGCAGTCTGAACAGGCAAAGTGGAATTCATGTGACGCCAGTTCAACTTGACATTCGTCATCATTTCGTGCTGCTGAGATTCAAACATTTAGGCTGATGTTTCTGTATCAAAAAATAGAGGAAACTGTGGGTAATGAGTCCAGCTGTCAACCACTGGAACTTCATAATTGCTCATTTGATGCTGGTGAAGACGAAAACGGGAGCGACTAGTGTTCGCTAGTCGTCATGATTGTTTACGTCTGGATGAGCCTCGTGAAGTATTGTTCTTTTGTGCATGCGGGTCAGTTTGGGAGCTGATCTGTTCAGACTGCTGTCGCATACAGATCACATTTGAAAGACACTGCGAACAGAAATCGGATTTGGTGAGAAAATAAGATTTAGGCCACTTTTACCTGCTGTGTAAACGTAACCTTAGACTGGATTATGGCCTAGGAATCCAATTAAGAGATCAGATAAAGAGAGCTGGATGTCAGCTCAGTAGTCAGGATTGTCAGCGCATGGAAACTCTTACTCTGATTTCTTTCGTTTTTCTCAGTCTGAGCATGTGTGAAAACAGAGTGCTGTCCCAGAAACAGCCAGCAGTGTTTCACACAGCACGAGAGGAAACCTGCACAGACACGGGGGGAACATGCAAACCCCACACAGAAAGGACCCTGGCTGCCCGGCTGGGGAATCAAACCCAGGCTCTTCTTCCTCTGAGGTGACAGCGCACCACCTACCACCCACGACAATAAAAAGCCACAGTAATTGACATTGCATTTTCTTCTGTGAGTTTATTGGCTGGTTGTAAAGCAGAAATCTGATTACTGTCTGACTCATGTAGACCTGGAGTAGACCACCATTATCTGAATACCCGAGCGCATGTAAACGCATTGAGGGAATTACTGACAAAATCAGATTTTCTGCAGTTATCAGATTATTAAGTGCATGTAAAAACACAGTTTCATGCTACCATTACCACTCATTGACAGGACTATTTGAAAATGCCCCTAATCACAATCATTTCATATTAAAAACAAAATTAGTTTTATATTTTTTACAAACATAGATGCCTAACTCATCAATTGTGATTCTGAAACTTCTTTTAATGAATATGACAATGTTATTAATGCCATATTTGCATGTAAAATGGGGTTACAAGTCCAGACTGCCAACTGGGTGCCAGTAGCCTAACGGTAGGACATGTGAGCCAGACTGCCGGTTGAATCCCAAAACTGATTGGATATATTGGGTACATTTGTTGTTCAGGAAGGTACAAACAATGTAATTGTACCCTCATAGGTACAACTGTGGTTTGAAGGTCCAGTTGTGTGCCCACCGCTCCCCAGCCACCAGCCAAGCAACCCAGACCACACTACTGGGGGCACGATTAGGCAGCAAAATGACAAATTTCCCTCGTCGGATATGAAAAGTACATAGATCACGACAAAAGAACATAACTTCCATCAAAACACTCCTCTGGTGATGTCATGACTGACCTCCATCAAAACTCTCTCTAGTCTGATGATGTCAGGAGCCACTTCCATTAAAACACACAAGTCTGCTGACATCATATGCTTTAAAGTGTTCCTCTGAGAACCCCCTGCTTTTAGTGCCACCACGGGGACCCTACAGACCTCTCAGGAGATTTGTGAGCAGAGCTTTCAATGGCAAGCTGCAAAAAGGAGATATTTGGAAATGCAAAACAGCCAGAAGGCAGAATTATTTTGCA